>NC_133478.1:5301004-5363815 GCF_025370935.1 Choristoneura fumiferana
GGTCTCCCTAATAGACCTCCAGTTACTTCGGTAGGAAGCGGCCTGTATCCACCGTGAACCCGCGGCTTTAACGAGCAATACGTTTGTCCAATGAAATCTAAGGGCCAGTACAGACGGACTCCATTCCAACTGCAACGTAACTGCCCATACATTTCAATTGCAGTCACAGTGCAGTTGTGCCGACTGCAATCGAACTGCAACGAAAAATGTATGGGCAGTCGGTAGTTGCGGTTACGATGCAGTTGGAATGCAGTCCGTTTGTACTAGCCCTCTAGCCACAGACGTTTTGAATCCCGTCCGGCATCATGTTTTTCTTTTGGTTTTAAGGATGAGATTTCGTTCCGCAAGCGCAGTACTAATAAAAAAAATAGTTGAACCTTGAGCAAAGCCCGTCTTCATTCTAGATTGCCAACATCATCTTACTCGCGAATACAAGCAAATTCATTCATCATCATCATCATCATCAGCCCGAAGACGTCCACTGCTGGACAAAGGCCTCCCCCTTAGAACGCCACAATGAACGACAACTCGCCACTTGCATCCACCGGTTTCCCGCTACTCTCACGATATCGTCAGTCCACCTGGTGGGAGGCCTGCCAACGCTTCGTCTTCCGGTTCGTGGTCGCCACTCGAGGACTTTTCTCCCCCAACGGGTATCTGTTCTTCGAGCGATGTGGCCTGCCCATTGCCACTTCAATTTGCATATTTTCCAGCCATGTCAGTGACTTTAGTTCTTCGACGAATTTCCGTATTCCGGATTCTATCGCGTAAAGAAACTCCAAGCATAGCTCTCTCCATAGCTCGTTGCGTGACTTTTAGCCTCTCTAAGAGGCCAACAGTCAAGGACCACGTCTCAGCGCCATAAGTCATCATTGGCAACACACACTGGTCGAAGACTCTAGCAAATTCATTAATTTCCCTTAATGACTGGTTATGCCAACAGCGCGTGAAGATATCCTAAGCTTTAATACAGCCTCCAAAAGCGATCCATAATTCAAATGCATTATCACGACTTTTCAAGCCAGTAACCATCAACGACCACTTTATTAAGACCCGCCACACAAAACACTGGTAACAAAACTGCTCGGCACAAACAAAACGCAGCGGAAAATGGAGGTCAGGTTATATTGGTCGCGGTTCTTACTGGCCAGTACGAAGAGACCTCCCCTGCCATCTTTCTAGACTGCTTTTCTTTATAAAGTGTAAGGGGTATGTAGGTCACGTTAGGTTGGTAGTGACTCTACCGTAGAGTTATGCAGTAGCAAGTCAGGTTTGAGTGACACGAAGTGGAATGTATGGGTTATTGGGTACGTAGTTAAGTGTAGAAATCACTACTAATATAGGTCTTAGAACGTCAGCGTGTACGTCTAGTGGAGATCCGTATTGACGATTTTAGCTTGCCCTCTTCTTTGTCTTTTTGCAAACAAAGAAATTGAACCGGTTACTTACAGTCAGCAACTAAGATATGAATACAGCCAAAGTGCAAAAAATATGTATACACGACCTTAATGTTCAGGCAAAAGTCCTGTATATTTCTGTACCATGAAACTTCGATGCAAATTTCATATTTTTGATCATGATAAGTTTTCACCCTGGTACGTGAAACGTGATACAGATTCTACAACGGTAGTATACAATAGATATGAGAACTTTCAGTACCTACTACGAGTAGTATAATAGACTCACTAGAGTGTAAAGTGAAATAAAAAAGGATTAAGTAATAAAAAAATATTCGATTAAGATTTCGTGCACATTGTTTTAAGATGTATGCAACTGCGTCGAAATATTGGCAGCTTACTAAACTAGTTACAGTGCGCATCTTGCAACAAATGTTTCTGAAGCTATACAATGTGCGCACTATGCAGCTAACAGCTTGAGTGCGCCGTCACTTTCTCAAGCGATACTTTGAAGAGAGCTAATCGCACAGCGTGTCCGTAGCTAAACACAAAACTTGATCATACAAATCAAATCCGCTGAAAATACGTAAAAATAAACCTATTTCGTAAAAGAACAAAATAATCAGCAACTATCAAGCAGGTACCCAACCAACCCTCAGCACAACTAAAAAGTACTTTTTATTCTAAATATCATTGATAATAAAATTAATTTTTAATTAAAATACCACAAACGGGACTTATTTCGCTAAAACACACCGACGTTTCGACCACATTACAGTGGCCGTGGTCACGAGTGGACCTGAAGTGTGGGGTGTCAAGTCTGCCTAGCAGCCTGAGTCCTTCGAACTACCCGCACTTGATCACAAAAATTACCGGCACTCGTATCTCGAACTACCCGCTCTTGGCCAATGTAATGGGGTCGAAACGTATTATTCGTGTGTTTAAAATGTTATGCTTTTTAATTGACCATAGAATACATTCACTATTTAATGTCGCCACATTCCCAACCATAGAACTTTACTATTTAGCGTACCATAAACAATTCGAAGTACATAAAACCTTTTTTTATTCCCCTGCATTTCACATGTGCATGCCTTTTCCTTTTTTCATTTCACATGTAGCCGCCATTTTAAATCCATATATAATTGAGAGTTATGGAAATGTGGGTCGTGTTTAATTTTCCGTTATTGGACGGTTGTTACAGATATTTTATGCATAAATTAAGTTAGTGTGATGCCGGTATTAATTTATACGACGAATTGAATATATCAATGTGTATTTAAAGCTGTTATAAAAAAGCAAACTTAACATCATAAAACAAATGTTACTTGTATCCTCATAAAATACGTTTCTAGTAAAATGCAGACACAAATTAACTTCATAAATTTTTGCGTCATACTATTAATGTTTTTCCGAATTATTGCTTGTCATAATTTTTTCCCCACTGAAATCGTATTTTTTTCTGAAACATCTTAAATGGTCATTCTATAGCATCGTTATGTACCTATGTATATACCTAAAGAAAACTGTAGGTTAGGTTAATTTCATAACAAGAACAATTTTTGGATTCAGAGAAAAAATAATTATGATAAACCCAATATGGACCACTTGAGAGATAGAAACAAAATTAAATGCATGTCATACCAGGGACAACAAACAGAGACACAATTAAGATTGGTTTTTCGACAGAGACACAAGTTAAACATAATATCACCCGTCTTTTCGCGCGGATGCTAAAAAAAGTTTTTTTTATGATTTAAAAATGCAATTAGTCTGAATCCCAATGATATGTCCCATGTCTAAATGTAGGTATACCGCTTAACGCATTACACAGCTAAACGCAACGCAAACAATCAGGTCGGGCCAAGTTAGTCGCAAACTGCGGCCATGCACACGCCCGCTTGTTGTCCCCTGACGTCCCGTGCTCGGACATGTTTGACAATCAATATGGTAATGTCTAACGCCCTTAGATAGAGCCAGTGTGTAACTACCCTATAAACACGGCAGCTGCAGTTCTCCGCATATTCCGTTAGCAAATCTAACCCACTTAGAAAAGTCGGAAAACCGCCGACATTATTGTCACTGTTGAACCGATTTTTATCAAAAATAGCTAAAGAACTCACTTTCACTTAAAAAACCGTATCGAAATCGGTTTGTGCGTTTAAGAGCTACCATGCCATAGACATGACAGATAACAGACATAGGTACATATGGGTTAAAAAGTGATCACTAGCCCCAGCTGTGAAGCTATGGTAGCCTAGCAATTTGATCTATGGCCTATCGAGCAGATTATCGTAGGTTCAAGTCCCGGACATCGCAATTCTGAGTTTTCGGAATTCATGTGCGAAATTAGATTTGAAATTCACCACCAGCTTTACGGTGAAGGCTAACATCGTGAAAAAACCAGCACCACCTGCGTGCGTGCGCGGGAACTGCAGACCAAGCCTAATCCTGAGAGAAGGCCTGCGTCCAGCAAATATACCGACAACCGACACCTTCATACCTCTAAAGCAGTGTTTTTCCCTTTTCATAACAAGACCCCTTTAGTTTGAAGAACGACCCGTTGCTTGAAAGAAGAATAAGAATCGTAATATGGAAGAGATCTCATATTTTTTTTTTTGTAAATTTGATACAAATGATTGTCCTTTATGAACATGAAACTACCGTGAGACTCACTCATATTAAATGTATTGACCCGGATAACTCAGTGTGCGCGTGTTGCGAGTCGCGTTGCTCCGAAGACGAAGGGCTACGGATTAGCCCGAAACATGTCGAGCTAAACTCGATTTAAGACGTGAGTTATCCGGGTCAATATATTTAATATGATTGTCCTTTAGTTAACATTTTTCTTATTATTTTTTAAATTAATTGTTTTTTTTTACTGAAGTAGTTTTCCCAGCAACTAATAGGGGTTTCGCGACCCTCTGAAGAGGCTCCGCGACCCACACGTTGAAAAACACTGTTCTAAAGGTTGAAGATTACAAGAAATTCTCCCATCGATCCCCCATAGCTCTCAAGATCGCCATTATGCGGGGCTGACACTCTCGCGTCGCATTTTAACCGCATATTACACGCCGCTAATGGACGTGTCATGTTACACTTTCGCGTAATAACTTCTGGAGCTTCCTATATAAGTCGATTGCTTCGTGACGCTTGGACATATACATATGAAATAGTGTCAACATATTTGTTAATTTATTTAGGAAAAACTTTGATGAGACCATGTGCCTTTGGAATGTTTAACCATTCAACCAGGTGAACAGATGGGAACAGGTGAGAGAGATTGGTTTGTCGGTTAGTAAAAGAGGCTATATACCACCAACTTATTTGCTAATCCTACTCGTACTAAGATTATAAACGCGAAAGTTTATGAGTATGTGTGTTTGTTACTTTTCAAACTAAAACGGGTGGACAAATTTGGATGAAAGTATGACTGAAGCTGCTGTTTGTCTGGAATAACACATATCATCTGTCAAAGAAATCGAAGCGAAATTGATTGTGAAAAGGTACCACCTTGGTACGCGATTAAGTTAAGTACCAAATATTTCAGTACCTCGCCCTTGATATATTTGATGGCGACTGTACATACGGACATTGCAAGTTATAAAAGGAAAGGAAAGAGAATCATTATCCTCATGTTTTCTTTTCTATGACAAATCATGCAGGTTCACTATAACGTGGTTTTTTTTTCTAGCAGGTAACCCTGCAACTGCTCGTTTGTAACAGACTGAAAATACATTGTTATCGTCTAACCGGTTAATTGCGTTCACAAATGTGAATTATGGCAGGCGGGGTAACTGCGTCTGGTTGTTGACTATCAGAATGTACTCATTTTGCGGTAATAACTCTGCGCAGTGCGCGTGTTGCAGCAGCCGCTGAGTTGCGTTGCTCCGAAGACGAAGGGCTACGGATTAGCCCGAAACATGTCGAGCTAAACTCGATTTAAGACGTGAGTTATCCGGGTCAATATATTTAATAACTCTGTGATGATATGAATGCGACTGAGAATGAGTATCACCTTGACAAATTGGCCCTAGTTGTTGTTTGAAAAATGTTTTATCTTCCCACTAGCTAGCTTTGTGCGAATGAATGAGAAAGATTGTTTTCATGCAATATACGTCATCATCATAATCGTATTGGCCGTAGGAAGTCCACTGTTAGACATAGCCCTCCCCTATAGCCCTCCAGTAGCTTCCTTCGGTTGGAAGCTGCCTGCGTCTACCTTGAACCTGCGGCTCTAAACAGGTCATCCTTCCATCTCGTTGGTGGACGTCTTACGCTGCGCTTGCCGATCCGCAGTGTCCATTAGTGAACTTTTCGGCCCCAACGACCATCTGTTCAAATTCGCTTGGCTATGTCGGTGTTGTGCTTCAATGTTTCTCCTCATTTCTGATCCCGTAGCGAAACCCTGAGCATAGATAGCCCTCTCCATAGCTCGCTGAACAGCTCTGAACCTATTCATAAGGCCTACCAACAAAGCACCACGCAATATATAAAATCCTCCTAATTGTTTCAGTTCTTTACTCCAATAAAACATATATGTAGCGACGAAACCCGTATCACTATTTAGTGGAGTGCGTTTAGTTTATGCTCTCTGTAGTTGGACTCGAGACAATACATTAGCTAATGAGAGAAATAAACCAGGACAGGAGGTCCCTGTTTTTCCTTGTTCCGTACATTGTGTCAGCTCCTTTGTGTTCGCGTCATTAAGATAACGCCGAATTAAATGAGAAACGAGGTTTGCTTTTGCTAAAAAATTGGAACTAAACGTTGGTTTTGTATTAACAATGTTGGCTTGTGATTAGATTGAAATTTAAAAGATGTGCATACTTTTTATTATTAGACAATTTTATCCATCAAACAACAACGTAATTTAACAAAAGATGAAGTCATATATCAAATTAGTCTTTTTTTTATACAGTATAGGCTTGCGTTTGGCCACAATCACGGATGGAAAGCGAGGATGAGGCCTACGATGGAGCACGCTTGCCTAGTAAATGCTCATTCACCCTGGACTTGAAAGCGGCCAAATTGTAGTGTTCAGGAAACACAGTCGCAGGCAGGGAATTCCACTCTTTTGCTGTGCGGTTGATGAAGGAAGAGCGAAAACGCTAACGGTTTATTTTAGAATCTATTAAGTTCAATTGCTTAGAAACTTACTAATTTTATAATTAATCACTCTTCTAACTCTATAATGAAGTACTGAAAATAATCTAAAGTAGTAAGAGGAGGAGTATTCTTTTCGTGTTGTGTTCTTAGAATAAAAAGAAATCTTGTTACTTTGTTTTGTTTGTTTTTGAGTAAATGTAAGAAGATCCGTTTTTGATTCTAACTTCAGTATATTAAAAAACACACTATCAAATCACTTCACAGTCCAAACAATTATCAAGAAACAAAACACCAACGATGCAAACAATATCAACCTATACAAATTTTATGACACTCAACAAATCCCAAACTCCAAAAATGTCCAATCCATTCTAAATCTTTCCTTGTTCTCAATATAGTTACGATTTCAATAAGTATTATTCCGGGTGTTAAGCTGTTTAGTCATGTGTTAAATATAACCACGGGTGGATTCAAGGGGTGAGTAAAATTAAAGTTTGTTTTACTTTGAGTATGGGGTTCGATACCCGATTGAATTGATCAATGTACTCATAACTCGATTTGTTTGTATTGAAGGCTTAAATATTTATCATGCTTAAAGTACTTCAAACAGTAAAATGCAGTCGTAAAGTCTGCTTGCAGTTTAAGTTCACAGAACCGACTTAGTTTTATAAACTTTATATATTTAGAAGTTTTCGCACGCAAAATAAATATTAAAGTAATCAAAATATCTAAACGATTTTCTGCAAATACTTATGTAGACATGCTAACTAGTCAAGGTCATATTCGAGCGTTTGATTTGTATGATTCGATTAGATTTTCGTGGCTATATTTTTGTTTACATGTTACAAGTATGTAGAAGATTCTGTTATAGTTTCCAGGTTATCTAGTAGAAGTATAGGACAGTAGAATTATAGTATCTAGTAGAAGTATATACATAAGAGGCTGAAATGAGCATGAGGGTCACCTAATGGAAAGCAATCACCACCGCCCATGGATGGATACAAAAGCCGACACGATAGGTGTGATAGACGCGTTGCCGGCCCTTTGAGAGACTGACAGGCTCGTCTTTTAAAGATTCCGAAGCTGTACCGCTCCAGAAACAATGACCCAGGAAGCTAAAAAAAAAACGAAAAAGTCATCAAATTCTACACCTCATTCGTAAATGCATGTCATTGCAGGTGGTAGGACCTTGTGCAAGGTCCGCCCGGATTGCTACCACCATCTTGCTCGCTAATCCTGCCGTGAAGCAGCAGCTTGCACTGTTGTGTTTCGGCGTGGAGAGTAAGATCTTAGGCATCTAGGTTGGCAACGCGTCTGCAATACCCCTGGTGTTGGATGATTATAGGCGGTGGTGATCTCTTACCATATTCAGGAGACCCACTTGCTCGTTTGCCATCCAGTCGAATAAAAATATATATATGTATCCACGAAAAGGAGGCGGTGGAAACACTCCAATAATGACACATCGCATCCAGAATATTGTTCACCATAACTTTTAAACTAGATAGTTTCAAACCATTACCCGATGTTGACGACTACACTAACCGTCGGCTGAACGCTATACTGCACCTGCCACGATATACTGTTATCACTGAACAAGTACACCGTCTTATCATGTTAGGTGAGGTAACGAGTGCTACATGTACATCACAAGCAGGTGTTTTAAAATGTATGTCAGCTGAAATTAACCCGTGTAATGTTTGAAACTGGTTTTTCCGAACCGGTGGTAGATTTTTTTTGACATTCATAAGTGCTTGTTATAGCCTAAACTGAATAAAGATATTTTGACTTTGACTTTGACTTTGAAACGCAAAAACATGCTTTTTTAATGTTTTATTTTTTTGTTTTGTCATAAATTGTGTACTATAAAACTGTTTTTGCGAGTAGCGAATAAATTTTTCTTATTCTTAAACGCTTTAGTATCGGGTGTTGATGATAATTAGGTCTCTGTGACATTATTCTGTTATTATTATTATTTTAGGCTGCGACACTTCTCACACATGTTGGTGTGCTTGTAAGTGAAGAAGATACATTGATATACGCGGCGTGACGCAGATTAATTATTGAAAAAAAACTTCTTCTGAAACTGCCACTCCATTAATGGAGGTTGGCCGTTAGTTCCGAAAATCTTTCCCTATGTTGACCCATCCGGAACAGTTGCTCATCACTGCTGATCCAGATCCATTTTTTGCCCATCAATATTAGTCGCAGCAGCTGATATCTGTCAGTGCCACTCACGTGCCTAGATATTCGATTTTGCGCTATTTGACAGTGTGCAATAATTTTCGGGTCATACCAGCACGCTGAAGTACCTTTCTCGTTGCTAACTTTCTAGTTCCAGCTTATACGAAGCATGCGACGATAGCATCATATCATCTAAAACGCTTCCAAGCGCCGCCTGGTTTTTTTCTTCTGCCTTCCTTAAACAAAAACTAAGAACAAGCAAAGAAGCTGTATAACATGCGTTTAATGACAATGAAGCTTTATTTGTTAAAAATATATCATTCATATAAGACGTTCATTTCTAAGGAGGCGACTATATGATTAGTCACGTTTTGGAAACGGCGACGAACTACTATAGAATACGCTCAAAATTATCGTCATATTTTTTTTAATTCGGTTGTGGAACTCCCTACCGATAGACTTGAGGCGCGCAAAGTCCTTGCCTATCTTTAGGTCTATGCTTAGGGAGCACTACCTGTCATCTTGCGTATAAATGTTATAGTTAGCTTATTTATGTGTTGTTATGGTATCCATCTACCTATCTATCTGTTTAGATTTGTTGTGTATGTGTATTGTATGTGTTAGTTTTATGTATTCTTGATACAGCTCTGATCTACTGTAAATTGCACCCACCTGCTAAAATGTATTCCTTATTTCTGTCCATTGTAAAGGTTGCCTGGAAGAGATCGCTCTGAAGCGATAAGGCCGCCTATTGCTTACCTTAGAAAATCTCTATGTATATACTTGTTTTCTCTGTATTGTTTACTGTATTGGTGTGCAATAAAGAGTTATTGTATTGTATTGTATTGTATTGTAATTCCACAAATAAACATCTTTTTTTGCTGGCACACATTGTTTGCTGACTCAATTAATAACTATTACCTATCATGTGACGAGATATAGTTCCGTAAGCAAGATCTAAATAAAAGCAATAATGGTAGGTTGCTTGACGACGCGAGCGAAATTCTATCTTACTCTTGCACCCTGCAGGTTGTCTGTAAGAGAAGGATAGCATGAACAAGACAAAAATTTGGACGTTGATTGACTACATTAATTACAATTGCAAATCCCGATCAATACCTTTAAATTTATAAAATCCTTTTGCAATATTGACGTCCCCTTCACAATCAATCATATCGAAATCCTTCAGTACAGAATGCTTTCAATAAAGTATTAAAAGTACATTAGGAGCCTAAGCGCATCCCTCAGCCCGCGTCTTAGAGATAAACTTCAGTGCGTGGAACCCTTGAATAGAACTAACGATCCGCGAACAGAAGTATTGAAAATTTATTCTAAGTACGAGGGCGCGTGTAATAGTTAGTTATTGCTACAGCTAAAATCGTCCAATATCCTTAGAACTCTAAGAACCTTTAAGATTCCGTTACTCTGAAAAACAGCTGATGCATTCGACGTTGTATGGGGAGCTCATGTTACGCTGGCAGAATGTTTGCAAAGGTGCTTTGCGAAATAAACGCTTAAGAAGATATGTGGAGTGCCGGTGGTATTTTTGAAGACTTACAGTTTGTTGTTCAGGTGATATGCGAAGGGATTAGGGAAGTGTTTTCTGGGTGCGACGGAGTGAAGAGTGGTGTTATCTTTCGTGGTTGTGCAGGGGGGCGTTAAGTTATTGCTTTAAAGACAAATATTTCTCGGTTGGTACTCAGGGGTATCATGTGTAGTGGGAGCACGCGAGGTGCCCACTATACACTTACCTAGACTTAACCCCAACCTAACATACTACGTTGTAAATTGAACGTCGTCTTCCTAGCTATTTAGGACCCAATTTTATTTCTCTTAGGAGCCAAAGCATCGTGCCCGTATCGTGGAATATTTTTTGTCTAAATGTTGTTTGATCGAATGATTGTTTCGAATAAAATATGTCGAAGACTCTTTTACTCAGGCTATTAGATTAGAGTAGGTTAGGCTTATTTCATATTTTTCTAAAAATCAATGTATTGAGAAAAAAATATATAGGAAACAATCATTCGACCAAACAATAATTATTTATTATTATTGTTAGCCTTCTGTCCAACTGTTGAGCCAAGCTTATAGTTATTACACATTATAAAGTAACACATAACCAGACAGATGCGCATTTAAGGATTGTTACTCTAACAGTTTGTATACATACTCATGTATTGCGAGGTTGCAATTAACAAGTAGGTAATTACAAAACTTTCACGCAGAGCTAAGTACTTATTGCCAGTCTTGGTTGGGGGGTTTCCCGTAGATTCAGGGGTTAAGGCTAGGTTATAGGTGTAGTTTTTAATTTGATTCAACTGTTAGTAGATAACTTACTTTGGACTTTTGTGACACAGGAACAAAATAATTGCAAATTTCATATAGCAATACGTGTGACAGGGGGGAAGGGGTTGCTGAAACTGGTCAAAATTGGTGTGACGGTGTGACTTTATGGATGGCCACGTAACAGATTAAGTACTTTTTAATTTAAGGATGTA
This sequence comes from Choristoneura fumiferana, assembly GCF_025370935.1. Classification (NCBI taxonomy): domain Eukaryota; kingdom Metazoa; phylum Arthropoda; class Insecta; order Lepidoptera; family Tortricidae; genus Choristoneura; species Choristoneura fumiferana. The sequence goes on from NC_133478.1 coordinate 5,312,193, forward strand.
ACTGTCATCAATTTCACATATAGCGACAAAAGGCAAGGACTAAGAATATGAAACGGAACAAAGTGACGAACGTCCTGAACCACAAAAGTTATAAGTGCTACAATTCCACATAATTGTCACTTTTTGTATGACAAAGTTATTAACAATTACGGCGATGTATCGCACATCGCACTTGTATTTTTTATGGTATAGGGCCTCATGTTAATTTCGGGGGTTTATGGGGAAAACAGCTACTGGAATTGGCAACTCAGTTAGCGTACGAATACCACCCGTAACTGGACTGCAGTGCAGTTTCAGATGCATATTACTGCCCTGTTAATCTCAGTTGTTAGGCTCGCGGTAATATTTTAATCATGGCGGTAACAGTGCATGACTTATTAACAGCAGGTAGTGAGCTGCAGAGAAAGGGTACCCCCTTGTAACGGCGGTAAGTATGGATACCAACGGTACCTTTTCTCTGCAGATGACTGTACCTTTATGGTTATAGAAATCGGAGAAATCATCGCAAACATTTGGTATGTGATAATATAGAACGACTAGTCTAAAAATTAAGTATTTGAAGTTGTACATTCCATCCATCCCACCCTTATATACATCCTACTGCTGGAGATAGACATCTCAGAATGTGAGGGCTTGGGTTGTAGTTCCCACGCAGACCCAGTGCGGTTTGGGAACTTCGCACGCACCATTGAAATGCTTGCATACATTTTCAGGTTTCCTCGCAACGTTTTCCTTTACCGTAAAGGTCGTGACAAATTTTGAATTTAATTATGCACGTGAGTTTCGAAAAACTCAAAGGCAAAAGGCCAGGTTTGAATACGCGATCTTCTGCTTGAGAGACCCTAGTTCAAACCACTAGACCACATCAGCTCCGTGTTGTAGTTAAATAAGTTAAACTTTAGCAGTCGGGATCCTTTCAAAATCGTGACCAGCTCAAAAATTACATACATACATATAATCACGCCTCTTTCCCGTAGGGGTAGGCAGAGACCACTTCTTTCCACTTGCTACGATCATTACATACTTGTTTCGCTTCGTCCACTTTCATTAAGAAATTCAGAGTAATAGAATAGGTCCCCGCCTGTTCGCGGACGCCATTTTGAAATGTGATACACCCTATGTCACTCCGATAGTTTGACGAATCTAATGATAACTAATTATGTCGAAAAAGATCCAGCTACGAGTATTTAGGCTACAGAGAGGATCAAAGAAATAGACATAGGTACGAGTACATTTGAAAAACATAACCCTGTTTCGGGAAGTCGGGTAATATAAAGTAAGTGACGGTGCACGCGCGCGTGTTTGTGTGTGTGCGTGCGTGTGTGTCTTTGTGATACATATGTATGAATCATACACTAAAATGCCTTAGTAATACATTTCCTACGAATCGCAGTAATAAATAGTGCGGTCTAAATACTGCAGACTCTGCTACAGAGTATAGGAAAACTGAATTTTGCATAAATTCGCTGCCGTATTAATTATATCGCAAGATTATTACGATGTTTGTCACGTGCAACTGAAATTTAATTTGTAGCTAGGCTCGTTATGGACTTATTTCGGAACAGAGAAATTGCTTTTAAAAACAACGGAACCCCTTTTAATAAATCTTCTTCTTTAAACTTCCATTCAGCCTTTGAATGATTTCACAAGCCATAGATGGTGCTCAAAAAAATCCTGTACGTTAGTTTAATCCACATTAAAACGATTACTAATACGATACAAGAGGAAACATATTTTAGAGTGACAAAAAGGCTTAGGGGCTGTTTCATCATCCTTTGATTAGTGTTAACTGGCGTGTAACTGTTAGGTGTTATGCCGTCTCTATTTGTTTTGTTCGAATAGACGGAGACGGCATCACATATATATATATATAGTAGTTTATTTATTTATATTGTAGTTTATGTATTATATTGTTTAAAGCACTGTATAGTAGCTTCCATTATTTTAACTCTTAAACTCACCCTTTGTCGGACCCTAACGTATTGCTCCTCTCCTCTCATCCACTCAAAGGTTGACTGGTAGAGATCCCTTAAAGGGATAAGTCCGCCTTTGTACAAGTATCTTAAAGTTTGTCAGTTGTATTTTGTTAATTTTCTTTTGTACAATAAAGAGTTTACATACATACATTTACATACATACATTTAACCGTCGGTTAACACTAATCAATGGATGGTGAAACAGCCCCTTAATCTAATAATTTGTTTAATTTTCGAATTTCAATGTTTTTCCACTTGCAGTAAGCAGCAGTACCCTTAATGTGGGTTAAATTATCGTACAGGTTTTTTTTAACATCATGTATAATTCTCACTATCTTAACTTACTAATATCTATTATAAAAATTTGTAAGTGAGAAACTTCACCCTGTAAACCCTCATTTTTACATTCGAGGCAACAAAGTAACATGTATTAATACAGGAAACCACATATCACTTCTAAATGAGAACGGGGCGATTGTGCGAAATCTCGAAATCACCTCGCGTCATTGCACTACACCCCCAAGTAATGCGAGAAATATGTCGGCCAGTTGTGGGCATCCATCATAAATCACGGAATGCGTTGAGAATCCACCCCGAACAGCACAATGAACGTATTATTTGCTGATATATATTTTCGAGCGAGCGAAAATAGCACACCAGATTCGTTTCGCTGAAGAATTTTCAACCAGTATTTTCAACTGATTCGGAGTTTGAATATGCTTTACATTCAAATGGAATATTTTTTTTATATCGTCTTTTAAATTAAACTGCCAGCAACATCTGCTAGGACAAAAAATGAAGATAAATCATTAAACTTTTACAAAAAATACTTATTGTGATTAGTAAAGATAACTTGCCATCGCTTTTAAAAATATAAAGATAGGATTCTGTAAAACATCGGATTGCAAAATAAATAAAATGTAATTCTAACATCTCATTAATCAAAGAGAAATCGGTTTTTACTAATTATCCATTTAGTCTAGACACAAAGTTGTAAATAGACTCAAGATTTACTTTCATATCAAGTTTACAATTAAATCCTCATTTTCATCATTAACTCTCACAAAACAACGTTACTTAACGAGTTTTCTCAGTCTCAAATAGTTTAATTTAATCCAATTTCCCTAACCCGCCGTCAAATACCTGCCTCCTTTCAAAGGAAACAAAATGGCTACCGTGCTCATAATTAAATTTGTGACGTTTTACCGTTTGCCACAACGAAATTCAAGAAATTAGAAAAGTTAAATCACGACTTGATTTTTTTATGTCAAACGATTCAGAAGTTTAGCGTCGTGTTGGTTTCGGGCGTTTTTTAATTTATTCGTTGGTATCCCTCTTTTGTTTGCTTAGGTTGGTAAAGATTGTGGCATAGTCAACAAGAAAGTCGTAAATCGTCATTTTTTTATTAGAATTTTTAGGCCTAAGTGGGTTAATTATCGTAAGTGGGTTCATTTGCCTATGATTTGCTAAGGGTGCCAGCAGTTACGCTTCATATATTTAATATTATGCATTTAGCCAAAGATGTGACATGCCGCCTTGATCCACTCACCCCTACAATTGAAATAATGATACAACCAATCAACTGACGTACTTTTTGACAGCTGTCAAAACAGGTTCTCCCATAGATTTTGTACAGCAATAGCTTAGCTATTATTGACGTCACTTATTTGCCAACTCAGTCGACTATTTATTTAAAGTACCTAATCAAAAATATAGTTTTTACAAGCGTCTCTCAATTATTGTTTTATGGTGAACATTTTGTTTAAATTATGAACGCGTGTGCACCTATACCTATGCGAAAGCGTAGTTACAGTACGACTAATCGTAAGTAAAGTGGGACAATCAATTAAGAATTGCGTACCTAAGCAACATCTTGTCATATTGTTATGTATGTACCTACCGTGACAAAAATGAAAATCACTTTAAATAACATCGGAGGCACCACACCGCAACTCTCATTCAAAGTGCCTCAATACGGGTAAAGCCGATGCACATCAGCAGAAGTTACCCCCTTGAACAATGCGTGCACCCCCTAACAATACACTACGGGAATGCTGCGATTCAAGCTTTATTCTCCGTGTACAAAGCCTTTATAATTCACAAATCAAAACTCCCCAATCAAACTTGCGCTTAACATCGTTGTTAAAGAGTTTATTTTGACGTGACGTTCGTGTGGTTCTTGTGTCGTTTTATCTAAAGTAGTTCGCATACGGCCAGTCCTCAACACTGGCAGTTAGTTGGCAGTGTTTAATGAAAATACTAGACGCTTATATCGGTGCCCAGAGAATTTATACTTGCGGGCGCGGTTTGGAAATATGGCGGGATTCAGTTGTCCCAAAATTAAACATTCGCTGCTTTTAAAAACTTGTGGCGTTTGGAAAAATAAACATTTGCACGACTTAAATAACAATGATATAGCATTTTACTAAATGGTAGAAAACGGTCAAAAATTGATCAAGAAAGAAGTTCTAGGCCTTTATTTAGAAAAGGTGAAAAGTAAATCGACGTTGTAATAGAGGTGCGATATTGAGTATTGTCTCTTTGAACTTGGAAGCCAAACCAAACGTATACAATGAGAGCTATCGCGTATGAGTTCGCCACTAGAGGCGCTAGTGTAGCGTGAGGTCTCCGAAATGTCAAATCTCATAGTTTTTGGGTGAGCTACGCGGGTTTATTTATAATTAGAATAATTTTGTGAATATTTTGCAATATCTGAAATTAATTATGGCACGTTCCGGGGCAATGAATGTCTGTGTTTTGAGATAGTTTTGTCTTTCGGAAACCTTTGTCCTCCTTTTTTCCGAACAAAACGGGGACTATGCAACACTGTGGCATGTGTATTAAATATGATTTTAATCTAAACTTTGTTTTCACACCCGTAAAAACAGACTTTGAAAGCCATACTTAAAAACCTCACGCAACAGTGCGCCATCTAGTGAGACAAAAAACGATAGCCCTCATTCTTTGGAATTGTGAAATGTCTAGATTCCTATAAGTTCCTACGCTACTCCCTACTAGATAGTACACACTCCTGAACTTTGACGCGCTTCGTCTTTTATATTTTTGTATTTTTTTGCTTGATCGAAAATTTAAAAATTAAGTGTCAACATTTTCGATAATTTGACTGACGGACTAAATAAAAATGAAAAAAAAAATACCTACACAGGAAACTACACAATTCCATAGTTTCCGCGGGGCATTTGACCAGATTTTAGGGTTCCGTAGTCAACTAGGAACCCTTATAGTTTCGCCATGTCTGTCCGTCGTCTGTCCATCGTCGCCATCGTCGCCATGTCTGTCCGTTAGTACTAGAAAGCTGTAATTTGGCATAAATATTCTGCTGAAATACAGGTTTATACGTATTTTGGCAGCTGTGGCCCAATTTATTTACGATTTTGTCGAGTTACTACATATATTGGTCTAAGATACTTGTACCTTTTTATGCAAATAAAGAATTATTATTAATAATAAATACATATCTGTCACGCCAACAGTGGTAAAAAAAAAACTCGACTAACCCTATAGTGTGGGGTATCGTTGGATAGGTCTTTTAAAACTATTGGGGGGTTGCTACGACGATTTTTCGCTTCAGTGATCTGTTTGCGATATATACAACTTTAAAGTGCAAATTTCATTAAAATCGAGCGTAAACAATACACTGAAAATATTACTTGATTTTTTCGTAATGACTACGGAACCTTATCTTGGGCGTGTCCGACACGCTCTTAGCCGTTTTTTTTTTAATCAGTACGTAATAAAACCTGCCCAAACTAAAGTTCATTTGACACGTTGCCATTTTCCAAACTCGCAGTGCACTCCGCAAGGTTCTCGCAACTAACGGAATGAATATGAAAGTCTCGAAGTAAACAGAACTTATAACAAGCATGTAACGGAAGTAGGGTAACTCGGCACCAACTTAGTAATGAGGTATCGGCCCGGGATTTACCGTCTTTGTAAATAAATGCGTATAAATAAGTATAAATACGTGTAAACTTGCGGTGGTATACAGGCGGTTTGTTTTCTAAAGAGTGAATGAACTAAATTTTAATGAAATACCATTAACGGGACTTATCACGCTATTTTTACACGAGTAATATTTACCTCGACGTTTCGGCAACGTTACAGTTGCCATGGTCACGAGTAGACTGTGCCTTTAGTGTAAGTTTTCGGTTACAAAATACGTCTCGATCGCGTTCGCGTTAAAATCTCAATTTATATGGAAACACGAACAGCGCCTCTAGCGGAACGTTTGCGATGTTCATGTTTCCATACAAATTGAGATTTTAACGCGAACGCGATCGAGACGTATTTTGTGACCGAAAACTTACACTAAGGGCACTGAAGTGTCACTTCAGTTTATGGTATTTTGACTATGAGTGAGAATCACGAAAGTTTAAAACGTTAAATTTTAATGATTTTAAAAATTTCTAGGGTTCCGTAGTTCTAGGAGTCGTTGCATAGGCATTTCAAAAATACTTATTATAAGCTTGTTAAGATCCGGAGCCAAAATGGCAAAAACGAAACCCTTATAGTTTCGCCATGTCTGTCTGTCTATCTGTCTGTCCGTCCGTCCGCGGCTGCTCAGGGACTATCAATGCTAGAAAGCTGTTATTTTGCACGGATATATATGTAAACTATTTCGACAAAATGGGACAATAAAAAACTTCAAAAACATTTTTTTAGGGTGCCTCCCATAGACGTAAAGTGGGGGTGATTTTTTTTCCCCTTTGACCCCATAGTGTGGGGTATCGTTGGATAGGTTAACCATTAGAGGTTTGCTAAGACGATTTTTCGATTCAGCGTTTTGTTTGCGAAATATTCAACTTTAAAGTGCAAATTTTCATTAAAATCGATCGCCCCCCCCCCCTCTAAAATATAAACCGGTGGGTGGAAAAATTTGAAAAAATTCAGTATGGTAGTAAATATATAAAATTTTCAAGGAAAACTATAACGCTTAAGTTTGCTTGAGAATTATTAGTAGTTTAAGAGTAAATAGCAGCCTAAGGTATAAAATATACCTAAACTTGGAAGATTCCGTATAAAATACGAAATCCTTAGAAAAATATTACTTAATTTTTTTGAAATGGCTACGAAACCCTATTTCGGGCGTGTCTGACACGCTCCTGGCCGGTTTTTAAATTAGGCTTTAAAATGGTAATGATGATGATGATGATGATATTACGTATATAATGGTAAGCCGGGTAGGCTTTACAGGTCAACGAGCAATAGCTAAACTAAACTTAATATTGAGTATTTGCTACATATTAGTAGGAAACTAAAGTTATTGTCTATACCTCTGTCTATTGTCGTCTACACTCAACTCTGCATCTGCAATAATGCATCACTACTAATTCATTAATTTTATTTTCTTTAGCTCTTGCCTGTATAATCTTTGGCTAGTACATTATTAAACATCCTTTTTTCCCCTATCAACCCTTTCTATCTTAGAGCATCCTACTTACCCGAGTCTCCCCTTGTGAATCTCTGTTCCGATTAAGTAGGTGTTCCCGCGATGCATTAGGGGAGAGTTAACGATCAGGAACTCTCATTATGGGTACAATACTAAGAGAGTACATAGAAAATACCTTAATTAATCAATAATAAAAGGAAACACTTAATTGCACTAGACTGTACCCGCCTGAGGGGGAAGGGAGGATAAAATTATCGAATGATTACTCTAATTTGAATTTATTCGTAAAAAAAATTATTTGCGAATAATACATTCGTATAATAATTGATGATATTATGTGTGTAGATGAAATTTGTTTTGTTTATTTGTTTGTTTTTTTATACTCTGTATTGTAAAAAAAAGAACTAAAAAAACCACAAGAGCGTGTCGTACACGCCTAAAATAGGGTCCCGTAGCCATTACGAAAAAACTAAGTAATATTTTTATAAGGATTTCGTATTTTATACGGAATCTTCCAAGTTTAGGTATATTTTATACCTTAGGCTGCTATTTACTCTTAAACTACTAATAATTCTCAAGCAAACTTAGCCGTTATAGTTTTTCTTGAAAGTTTGATATCTTCGACTTCGGGCTTCTAATGGACTCTCGTTCGTAATTCCTTATTTACCGCCCTTAAGACACAATGTACTATTGGACATGTATTCTAACTTCAAACACAATGTATTGTTATTTGAAATAAATTGAATTGAATTGTCCTGCCCAGCAGTCGTTTCTCGAGGCGTCAGAAAAACAGCGCAATAAATTTTCGGACTTTTCCGAGAGACAGAACACTTCTATAAATACAAATCCTATAACTCATAACTCTATTCCCAAGCCTCATTGGGTTCAATGCTCGTCGTTCTATTCAACCCTTACAGAGAACGGCAATACATTGTAATAAATCAAGAAGTTTTGTTGGCTTGTGTCAAAACAAAACCTATGAGTATTTTCATAGCGACCGGAATAGTAGCCTAAAAATATCCTATTTAAAAAGTGACAATGGAAAAATATATGTCCAATATTTTTTGATAATTTAACTTAACTATAGTACTTTTCGGATAGGTTGGGTACGGTGACACAGTCATTAAGCAATTAAAGGGTTTTAACAATGTAAATTCGAATCGATTTATTGCGATGCTAAGGGTGTGTAATCGATTTTATTAGTGATAGTTCATATTTTTAAATAGTTTTTGCCTGCGGCTTCGCCCGCGTAACAAGTGTTTTTGCTTGTCTATCGGGATCTCACAAACCACGCGGTCTTCTTTGGCACTATATCAAAACTAATAACGGTAAAAAAAGGAACAAAAACCATAATAACAAAATTAAATAACAAAGTAACAGTTCAAAACATCAAACACAACGAAACACTCGAAACAAAGACGCATTTAAGGACCTTCGCGCTCGTACTAGTTGACAGATGACACGAGTCAAACGATTTGACAAGATTGTGGAATCGATTCGGTCGATAAGCAAAGTCAAGCTCTATTGTAATTGAGTTCAGTTTTACGCGATGAAAGTTGACGAGATTAAAATTTATCTTATTTGTTTTATAACAAAACATTATATTTTTAAGTGATTTGAGTTTATTATTACGAAATATTTTAAGCTATATGGAGATATATATTTTTTGTTCTTTCAAGATTCAAGTATATTTTTTATAAAATATTGGCCTGAATCATTCATGGCGTGTAATGGAAAAAAGCTAACCGAAAAGTACTATAACAGACTGATTATATAGGGTGTCTCTGACCATGGGGCTTTAGCCATGTGCGATATATTGACATAACGACTTAACGAGTAAATTTTGAGGATCAATAAATTATCTAAATTCAAATTATTAATTTAATAACCTAACCAATAAAAAGTTGGAAAACCCCCGACTTTGTCACTTCAAAGTTCAATATCTCGAAAACGTCTAAACCGATTTTGATGAAACGTATTTAAGAACCATCGCTAGAAAACCTGCTTTCAAATAAAAAAACGCATTCAAATCGGTCCAACCGTTTAAAATTACGGTGCCACAGACAGACAAACAGACACACAGCGGCAAACTTATAACATCCCTCTTTTTGCGTCGGGGGCTAAAAATGTTACAAAGCAAAACTAGCTCAGTTATTCGAGTAGAGTCGAACCTTGCATTTAAAGCCCCATAGTTCGAAAGACCCTATACAACTAGTCTGCCACAATATCAAAAAATATTGGACACGTATCGTTTCCTTCGTCACTTTTTAAATAGGAATTATATATACTTTTTACTTAGAATCGAAGTTTGCACATCCAAATCACATTTAAATCACAATTACTTATAAATTAGTATAATTACCTGCCATTTACAGTAAGCAGCGTATAAGAAAGGATATCGCCATTAGTTACTGTCGACCCGCCACCCGCGAGATATTGATATTTTGCCACATGATAAATGATTGTACCGACCCGGACATAGCCTAAATATCACCAGTATACGGCGTCAATACTCGCTTAACTCTAGTATTTGTCACCCAGTATTTTTACGCGACGAAATGGGGTGATTTGTCTCGAGAACTAGGCTCTTGGAGGGCACTCAAGGAATGCCTGCATAGGCAATAAAACGGGCTCTTTACCGTTACTTACGCATAGTATTTACCCAAAATGAAAGTGATAAATATATGGGTCGGAATTAGTACCACAATACTGTGGAGAACACTTTTTAAAAACGTCAAAGATTTTCGGATGACTTGAGCTTTAACGTGCCAGAAGTGTTCTACTAACCAGACCACCGGGGAACCCGACCAAACTAACTGAAAATCTTAATTGCTTGCATGCCAGATGATAGTGAAATATGTGACCAGTTATGTGACCCAATATTGTCTTTTAATTAACACCTCTTACACCATATTTCAAGCGAAATAAAGTTATTTGTATTTGTGCTAAATAGTGGCTTGTGATCTGATCCATTCGCTACTAGGTACCATTAGCCTTCTTCACTCGAAAAGCTCATGATACTATTAGAAATAATAGTTTGCACATGAACATCGAAAAACTCGGAGGTGAAGCCCGGGCTCGAACACACGACCCTCTGCTTCAGAGGCCATAGGTCTGCCACCACGACTTACTGTAGTACTCGACGAAATTACAATTGACTTGCCAACAACACTTGACGCTAACGAGCTAACAGCCCATTTACAATCCCATCAGACAGTACAATCATAAAACAGCAGTTTCATCCTCTGTCTCTCAAAAACCTTAACCCTTTAACGCGGGATGATGTCAAGAAATATCCGTTAAATGTTCACAAAGTGGCACTTAACGCCTCTTCCATACTGTAATTGGATACAGCATTACCCTTTGACAGGTTGAGTAGACGTCAATTATGCGACGCTTCGTGTAATGGTATCTGGAGTTTGCCTCCCCGGCTCATCTAAATAGGGCAGAAAAGGGTTATGAATTATGACACTTCATTTTTTTGTAGTGTCGGAATTTTGAGACGCCTCATGATCGGCAGAGGAAGTTGGGGTTTACTGTAATAGCAGGCGTCATGGATGTCATTTGTGATAATAAATGACTGTTTCAAAAGATGTCACATTTTGCGAGTGATCTAGCTTAATAGTGACACCATTTTTAACAGACTTCGGGAGGTTCTATACTTCAGGACTCCTTCTTATCCACTTATTTTATATTTCTTTAATAATGTGATCCTTTGCAGTCGTTTTTTTCGCAGATATAGCCGTTTTAGCATAAAACAACTATCAAATAAATAAGTAAGAAAGACCGCCTATTGCTTACCTTGTAATTTTTTCTCTGTGTATCTGTTTTCTGTATCGCTTACTATTTATAGTGTACAATAAAGAGTATTTGTATTGTATTGTAAGACAGGATTTTGTCCTGGAAATTGTGTCCGTCTTTATCTATATAAATATAAGAGATTTTGGGTTCACTGAACCATGCCTAAGTAATACTAAGCATACTTACACTGTACCTCAAGTACCTAACATATTACGTCAAAGAGTCAAAGGCCAAAACATCCCTCGTCTGAAATTGGTCTAGCGCACAAAGAAAAATATATTTATGTGTCCCAGAATTTGCTTTATTTAATCTTTTTCTCCCTGTTGAGTTGACATATTGCCGACAAAATGTATGTTGGAATGTTTCCAACACGAGAAAGACATTAGCGATAGTTCACAAGGGCGCCGCGCGGGCGCTCGTGTCGCTACTGTCACTTGCATGTGCCTGTGACATACATTATCTATCATGCAGCATGAATGAATACGGCATTTGACAACTCCTGCATTTGCCATACCATATCCTTTAAATTATTATGAAAATATAGATACACAGACAATGTTTAGGGAAGAAAAAAGTTAATTCAGTAAAAAAAAAAATGTAGTGATTTTTTGAAAAATCTTTTTTCAATTGTTTAATTGTTTTTCTGTTCGATAACATACACCGTTAAGCTTAAATTTACAAAATAAATAAAAAAAACAAATACCGTATTGCGTCAAATTTTGCATTATGATGCGTGATGGACCAACCCTGACCAACCTTAGTTAATGATAGCGTTTTGTACCAGTAATTAGTGGGATTACTGCACTTTTTTTACTAAATATCTTAGAATCAGTTAATTTCACACATATTTTTATCCTCATGTGTGAATCATTCTCAAATATCACTCGATAAACGTAAAATACATTTTATATACGTATTTTCCCAACAGAAGATGTAACAAAGGGCGTCGAAATATAAATCTATCCGAGAAAAGTATTGAGTTACGTTTATCAATTTAGGTCGATTTCGAGAGCAATCTCACGAGCCAAATGTTTCAAAGGTCATGTAAATAACTTACATATTTATATAAAATATAAACTCCTAGATAAAGGGTAGGTATAGCATCTCTAAATGTCACATCATTTTTAAATTAGATTTCTGGAAGGTCTAAATTTCAATGGTGGATTATTTTTGAGTTAATATATATATCTTCTTGATCTAGAAGTGCAAAGATAATTTAATAGTAATTCACGATTATTACAACAAATGGTTGTGTTATTTGAATGAACACCCTGTAAAAGCTTTCCATTCCAATTTTTTATTTAAAAATTAGCCACGCCTTTGTCGCCGTACATTTTGAAAATCGACCAATGTATTAAAAGTCGAGCACAGTATTAAAAAACTGTTCTAAAAGTCTGATAGAACAGTATTAAATCTAATCAAGGTATAAATTAAATCTATCAACATAGTCCTTTGCAATGTGTGTGTGGACGACATAATTCAAAACGTAATGACACTGCAATTTCAAATTGCAAATGCTTTTAAAGTTTAAATGGGATCGCGGACCATCGCAAATAAGTTCCATTGTGTTTCTGAATTTGCTTTCCGCTATTTCATATTAAAAGTTAAAATAACTACTACTTATACAAATGTTGTTTAAATATGTTGCTTCTCGGAAAATGATACGAGTAATGTTTCAATTAAAGTTCACTTGGACATTTTTAAGGGGTCTTGTAGCCAAAAGCGGAACCCTGATAGCTTCGCCCTATCCGTTTATCTGACTGTTTGCACCTATATGTAACAGACGTTTTACTCTGAAATAACTAGTACTTGCACTATTACATATTATGTGGTGGTGCGTAAACTATTGTAAACCGCTACACTTCTGTGAAGAAAAAAATATATTTTAAGGTCTTAATTATGAACTAAAAGAATTTCTTTGCTCACCCGCGACCTTATGCTAGTTACGTTTATGCAAAGTATGCGTGTTCATGCAGTTTCTCCACCTCCACAATGTAAGAACACACACAAATCACACGAACCCACCTATCACCATCACCACACTACACTGACGCGTTTCGAACTCAACCAGACACAACCTTACACCATGCTACCAGATGTTAGATTAACAAACCACAAAAACCGTTTTAATTTGTCACTGTAACTCCCCAAGTACCTACCCACCTATATTTTTTCTCTAACAAAACTACCCACAAAATATTAATAAATTTTTATCGTCCTATAAAACTACCTTGAATTTTTATTTTTTTACTGTCAAGGCGTGTTTTATCAACTGCCATTGCTGAAATTAGACCCAAGCCATAGCAAGAGAGATGATACGAAATTTACCTGCTCATTAATAATAGACCCCATACTAATAATAATATTAATAGTCTTAATTAGGGTTATAAAGAACAATCAAATTTTACATTGTTATTTTATTGAATAGGACGTTTTAAATAAACTTTTAAGGTATCATTCCGATGCAGGCGACCGCGACTGGGTCGTGCGACCCACTGCTTATTAAGTAGTTAAACTTAGGGTCGACCACATTGACATCACATCGCAGCAACAAAATGTTGTCAAGATGTAGTTACTTACGTGTGAATAATAAATATCGAGTCGCGTGCTAATAATGTTCCAATGTGATCAGTACCACTCAAGCGATCAATAATGACGCCCATGTGTTGTGGTCGTGGTGTGGATGTGGTACGTGTGGCCAACCCTTAGTTGCGTGACGCAGTCGCTTGCACCCGTCAGTGCTTCATACTAATTCATACAAAACAGTGGGTCGCACAACTTGGTCGCGGTCGTGCGTCGCGGTCGCCGGTCGCGGTTTCCAATGTCGCAAATAGTCGCAATGCTACCTCTAGGTTAGGTTCAGGTGGCTAAATTTTGGCACGTTTACTTACCTTACCGATTGTAAAACTATTACTAGGTTTATACTATTACATTAAATCGCATCATACCAACTTAAACTTACGTAAGTACCTAATATTTAAAAAATAACGCCTGCTACATCTCTCATTATACCTGAGTAACAATTTCCATAATTCATTTTTTCTCAAATGCATAACAACTGTGCGATATTTTATGCAAACTCGTTACAGCGCATTATTGGCTCTTTGTTATTTCTCTTTTCCATTTCAAATAACAGTTCAATACTCTGCAAACAACCATAACTGCTAATAAAACTATGAACTATTAACTCGGCGAATCGGTATACAATGCTATTCCAATACTATTACTAAAGTTGTGCTGCGATTTGGAAATAAAGTAAACAGACCTAAACGTCCGTTTGGAGGAGTCCAAGTAAGAAGTGACGGCAGCAATGCGGTAAGTCATAATTATATCATATTTTTTTATTTATTTAGAAATGAGGATATAATATAGGATAGGATACAAGGGCCACCGGCATGGCGAAACGAATTAGCTCGTTGGAGTGGCATGGACAGACCATATCGGACGGAGACCAGATGGCCATCGGGGCCGAAAAGTTCTCGAATGGAGACCGCCGGATCGGCAAGCGCAACGTCGGAGACCTCCACCGTACCGTAGACTTGCTTTCCGTTAAACTGGTGGAATTTCAAATGTAATTTTACTTATCAATATTTTTATATATTCCGAAAAACTCGAGATGCATGCCCGGGGCTGTACTCATGATCCTCTGCTTGAGAGTCTATGGGATAAATTGACAGGATACCACGGGTTAACTATCATCATCATCCCAGCCTATATACGTCCCACTGCTGGGCACAGGCCTCCTCTCAGAATGAGAGGGCTTGAGCAGTAGTTCCCACGCGGGCCCAGTGCGGATTGGGAACTTCACACACACCGTTGAATTGCTTCGCAGGTTTGTGCAGGTTTCCTCACGATGTTTTCCTTCACCGCAAAGCTCGTGGTAAATTTCAAATGTAATTCCGCACATGAATTTCGAAAAACTCAGAGGTGCGAGCCGGGGTTTGAACCCGCGATCCTCTGCTTGAGAGGCCATAGGTCAAGTCAAACCACTCGGCCACCACGGACTAACTGCTTTGGCTTGGGCTAAACACTAGGTTTCCTGTGTATAGGTATCGTTAGACAGTTATACCGCGAGTTTTGCCCGCTCGTTCGCAACTCTCCACTCCCGCCAGATATCCCGATATGGTCGCATTAAAGTTGTCTTGTTATAGCTACCTCCAGTTCTAACCACTACTGTAACTTTGAAGGAAGAAGTTTTTTTACAGAAACTATACTATGTTTTTTAATCTTTAAGCTCAGGAGACCAGTCTTTGTCTCATAATTGAATGACTTCCAATGTCATAGCATAAAAAATACCTCCTGAAAGTAAGTTTTTCTTTAAATAGTATATTATAATACCACATAGTGAACATGGTAAAGAGTAAAATTTGTTTCTTTTTCGTATGTTGGCGGTAATATTTGATATTAGTGAACTGATTTCAAAAGTACTTTAGCTAATTAAAAGCTTCACACTATTTTGAACATGAACACACACAATTCACACTATTCTTGATTAATTTAGGATCTTCTTTATCCCGGGAATGTGCCAACTTCACGCAAAATAAAGACAAAGTTGCAAGCAAAAGCTAGTTAATAAAGCGACAATATAAACAGGATAACGCCCTTTAAAAAATATATGAGCGTCGTTCATGACTTCAAAGTAGAACAAAACCACAGGCAAAATGAACAAAGTTATACAATATTTAGAGCAAAGAGAATCTTGTAAAGCGGATAATAATAGTATGAAACTAGCAGAAAAAGTTTCGCGCAATGCTTACAAATATAAAGGAGAAAATACAAACTGAAATATAGATGCACAGAAGAACCAGAAAAATAAGACCAGCACTGGGAATCGAACCCAGGTCCTCGGTATTCCGTACCGCGTGCTATACCGCTACACCCATGCTACAACCCATGAGATATGTGGTGCATAGGGGAAATTCGTGTCTGTACCGTTGTCCAGCAGTGGTGTAGCGGTATAGCACGCGGTACGGAATACCGAGGACCTGGGTTCGATTCCCAGTGCTGGTCTTATTTTTCTGGTTTTTCTGTGCATCTATATTTTAGTTTGTATTTTCAATTTAGGTTTTACGGGATGACCGTAAAAGTAAAAATTTGGAATTGAAATAAAAAATACAAAAAGATTCCAAAAAACCAATCTTAAAATAAAGGAGCACTCGGCTATATGATAGTCTGTGGATCTTTAGGAAAAGAAATGGGATGTTAATCCAGCTTATTATGCAATATTTTTCTCGGTGCAATGACGTGCGCAGCTTTAAATCTTACGAGATGCATTGCTGCTTGAGACAGGGGTGTAATTGATGTCACTTTTGAAATTCATATCAATGTAGATAAATTCAACATTTTCAGTTACATTAGTAGACACCACTTATCCATTTGGTTCTCGTGTGAAATTGTGACGTTTTTCATTAATACTGATAATTCTACATAATCATTTGTTAACTTAGGTACAATTAAAAATTTGTATAACCGAGTAATTTCTAGGTTAAAACGATTTTTTCCGATCAGTTATTTTGTGTGACTGCTAGTTGAAATGGTTCTATTATTTTTACCTCTGTATTAAAGATACTGATGACAAAAGCAATCTCTGTAATCATGTTCCCAAACATGGGTAATAAAATATAGCCAATTGATAATTCCATCAAAATATGGTCAATAAGATAAAATTCCAAGTATTTAATTATTTTTTTCAAGCTAGATTAAAAGATCAGCATAGTGTTAATTTAAGAGCATAATTTGAACAGCAAACTTGCCTGTATATGTGCTGTGTTATTATTTAAATTTCATTGTTCTGTAACGAGATTGCATGTGACACGCCATTTCAAAGTTGTGCGAATTTTCTATTGAAATATTTATTTTATTTTGTTCTAGTTTATGATCATGATTCAATAGAACACTCCATTCAAAAAGATATACTTAGTCAGTTGAATCAATGTGAAAATAACTTCTTTATTCAGTAAAATTTTGGATAGAGACATTTATTTAAGAAATAGAAATAAATCTTCTTTATCTTGTGGAACTTGTTGATGCTATCGTTATAAATTTTTACCTAAAACGTTTAGAAATATGTAATGTCAACCGATTTAATTCTTAGTCCACCATAGAACTTTACTATAGTAAAAAATAATTGTATATTATTAAAATATGTTAGTCGTGTTTCCTTTGTTTCCATCTGAGCCATCGAGCGAAGTTGTCGCTAGATAGCTCAGTTCTTTGATAGAAGTTACCTGCTAAATAAGATTTATATAAAATAAAAATAAGACTACACGATATTAAAATATTATTGACTTCACAGTTACTTTTAAAGTTCAAATTGTAAAATACACAAACTTCACCAGTGACAATGACGTGATCCATAAGAGAGACATTAATCATATTTTGCCGACCCACTATTGTCTTAAATAAATTAATTTCATTCGACCTGGTGAATGTTTCTTTAAAGTTAACGGAAGTCAGAAATAACACTGTATAAAGCAGGAAACCTGCTTTGCATACACCGATATTTCTTTTAGTTCTTGTTCATACCTGAAAAAAAAGCACCAATACATTATGAAAACTAAATACAAACATGAAAGGGGCCCATATCCCAGCCTACAATAACATCAGCCAGAACAAATCAAAATAATAGGAAACGTTTATTTACAGTAAGAAACCACGAACGTTATTCTATAAATTACAAGGGAAATGTTTCCCTTTGATTTTCCGCCCCCCATAAAACCAACAGGAAAAATTGCCGCGGGGAACTTTCCCATAAATAAAACAATTTATGAATCGGTCCATTATTCCCGGTACTCCCCGATATTTTTAATTAAATCTATTGTTGCACCTTCGCTCATAACGACAAGTGTTCGTAGTGGAA
Source organism: Choristoneura fumiferana (assembly GCF_025370935.1). Taxonomy (NCBI): domain Eukaryota; kingdom Metazoa; phylum Arthropoda; class Insecta; order Lepidoptera; family Tortricidae; genus Choristoneura; species Choristoneura fumiferana. Next base: position 5,330,239 of record NC_133478.1, read on the forward strand.
CTTGTTCGCAGGATGCCCAGCTTCCCCTGATAATTGGTTTCTCCTTACTACCCGGTCTCCCCGTGACTACACGCTCCCTAATTGAATGCGTTGACGGACTCTGCGAGTTGAGTGCTTGCTTTTCTTTGTACATGCCAAGTCATATTTTTAATAATGTTTGCTTTTTAGAAGCTAATTTAATTTGCCGTGTTGTTTGGGTCAAATTTTAGAAATTGAATTCGTTCCACTTCCAGTGGTTGGATTGACTTCTTATAAATTAATATATTATGTATACATAGGCATGTAAGATGATAACGCAAGCACAGTCAGTAATAAAGCGTGCAAAAAGAATAAAAATTTAAACAATGAAATTTTTTCCAATGGGGCAGCTTGCCTATTGATTTTATTATAAACGTAAGTAGATTTTATTGTTCTAACCTACGAATCTTCAGAAGATAACGATCCTGAGTGTAGTTTGATTAAAAACCGTGTTTTACTAAAACATACACATGCATTAGAAAATACCTTCGCTCAAACAAAGCCCTGAAACTAAATTATCAATTTTATTCTTCGCTAAACACATTTCACAGCGCAAAACCAAGCACCTCGAAGTAGTATCTAAAGTAAATCTAGACGTTATTATGAAAGAAACACAAATAGTTGCACAGCTGCTTTTATTTACTCTTTCAACTATCCTTGTGTAGTCATAACGTGTATCCCTATCCAAATAACCGAGAACAAAAGAGACGCAAGAAACAATCGAAGAACGGCGTGTTACGAGTACCGTTCGGAGAACTGTTGCGCGGTTGCTTGCAACAGATGGTGGCCATTGGATTTGGGAGGGATACTAATATAATTAAAATAAACTTTGTGTAAAAGTAGTTTCTGGAACTGATGAATGGATTTAAAAAAAATTATAGCTAGCTGGGTACGACCAATGGACCACGTTAAATGATAATAGTATAAGGTACAAAAGATAGTAGGTACAAGGTTGTCTAGGTGGTTAATCATACAAAACGTTTGATTGGAAAGATCCGTTACCCATACAATTAAACTATCGTCAATTCAAACTTTTAAACTATTTAATTTTAATTATTTGCGTTAATGTGTCCATCTTTTCAACTTCACCCAGCTACCTATACTATTTATCCCAAATGACCATAGCCTAACTTTTCTCGGAAATTCGGAGTATTGAACAACAAACTTTTGCTAGACAGCTACGTTTGTGTGACACGTACATGATTTCATGCTAAAACCCGCACTACATTTCCGCATCCATCACTCTATTGTTAACGGCATAGAAGCGTGTTCAGATATTTTTGATCAATTTTTGCTCACAAGTTTATGAACTCGACTGTAACACAAAGTCAGCTATTATCAACAAGTTAAAAATGAAGAAAATGAATGATATTTTCAAAGAGTTTATACACGTCATTCAGACAAAAACTGTTAAATGATTTCAATTTTAAAATCAATTAAGTATTTAATGAAAACAAAATTACGTGCCGCACATATGTTGCTTGTATGCGTGGTTGCAGTGTAGCAACGCTGCTTTTAGTTCAATCAAATTTAAATTTTGAAATTGATATATTCATTTATTATGTAGTTTTACTTTATTGCCAACTACTGTTTTCACCGATTAGTTCTGTTAAGACAACATGTTTGTATGCGTGTATATCGTACCTATCCACTCTAGAAATAATTAAAACGAGATAGCTATGAGTGCGGAACTGCGGAAGTAGACTCGGCGGAAGCGGCGCGCGCTGCTATACCGGAAGCTGTCGGCCATATTGCCTATTTATGAGTGTTGCTAGTGCGAAATAATATAAGCTGGCAACTTTAGCGAACTTTCGAAATTTGGTTTACAGTTCGGGATATAAACGCTAGGTGAAAAAGCCACGGTGGCCTAGTGGTTTGAACAGTGGGCTCTCAAGAAGAGTATCGTGGGTTCAAACCCAGGATAGCATCTCTAAGTTTTTCGGAATTCATGTGTGGAATTCCATTCGAAATTTACCGCGAGCTTTAGCTTGGCCAAATCACATAACCTAGTAAACCATAACACTAATAACATAACTGGGAGACATTTGAAATAATATTTTAAAAATATTTAAGTAGCTGTGCGAAATTCATTTAGTTTTTTAATAAATCAAGGCTAGAGCCAACACGGCGGCGAGATAAGTGTGGGCTCATCTGGCCCCGTCCTGATGAGCACCGTGTGTGTTTGAAATGTAAATACTGACTACACGGTGTTTACAGTAACTATTAAACAAACAGTACGAGATAAAGTTACAAAGCCTAAGATCATTTCAACAGAGCTCTTTTTTATCAGCTCTATTAGGTACCGAAATAGAAATAATAAAAGAAGCAGTTGGAGGTCCGAAACCAAAATTTCATTCGTCAGTATGTATGGCTTTAAATCGTGAAATGTTAGGCATCCAATAATATATCTTCATCATCATCATCCTAGCCTATATAGGTCCCACTTCTGAGCCCAATGTGGGCCCAATTTAGTTCCTATGCGGGGCCAATGCAGATTGGAATAAACTTCACACTCAATATTATTTTTCCTCGCAGTTGTGCAGGTTTCCTCGCGATGTTTTCTTTCACCGTAAAGCTCGTGGTAAATTTCAATTGTAACTTCGCACATGAATTTCGAAAAACTCATGTGCGAATAGGTTAATAAACTCATAGGTACTTAAAATTACAAATAAATCTCCATTTCAGATGTGTGAACAGTCCCAGCTTCGTAGAGTCTGTTTCTGAACTGTCTACTGCGACCAGCGGTAATTGCCACGTATCTTGAGCGGTATCATGTACGTTCACCGGATAATAGGTTTCCAAGCCCGCCTGTGACTACTTTAACTACATTGTAATTTATACAGAGTGTTAAATACAAGTTGTATATCTTCTAAATCCTGAGAAAGATTGCCAATTTCATTCTCAAAGTATTAAATGTTGTGTGATTTATTCGCTCATAAATACAAGAGTTTTTCTATTTACGAGTAACTATTTTACTTGCCTTGTCTAGAGTGCAATTAAAAAGAATAGCCCAAGTAAACCCCATCTCACCTGGTGGAGAGTAAAGATGAGTACCTATTCCTAGGTTCAGTAATTACAAGGTCATCCAGTATAATAACACCGCATATTTACTAAAAATTCAGAAATTGAGTACTTTAGAAAATTTTGCAAGGTAAAAAAATTTGCAATGGGCGACTTAAAAAAGTAAGCAAAGCCCATACACAGGTAATACCTACCCAACATAGAGAAGTTGAAAACGCCCCAAAATTGTCATAAATTTATTATCTCAAAAACGGCTGAACCGATTTTTATTGTTACATATCTAAGAACCACCATAAAAAAACTCGCTATTCATGAAAAAAAAACCCGCACCAGAATCAGTTCATCTGTAGGTATGAGAGCTACTATGCGCAGACAGACAGCGCAGTCAAACTTATAACCACCCCACTTTTTGCGTCGGGGATTAAAAATCCAGTTAAAAAACCCACTGCATCTACCGAGTTTATACAGAGATAAAAACAAACACGCAACATAACATCTAACCCACAACTTGCCAAGACATTTTCTTAAACCAAAACATTAATCCCCTTCAAACGGTACTGGCTCCGGAGAACAAACAGGAGCGCATAAATATTCAAAAGGTGCGTAGCTTCTGATGAAAAAGGCCTGGCTTAATTCAAATTCACGTAAGGTTGTGTGACACGTCACCTTAATGACACGCTTGGCTAATGAACTGGGGTATTACTCGGTCGGAGTTCGTTTAAGCAACTGCCACCGGCAGGTACATCGTCTCATGTAAAACTACCCTTTGTGTGCGTTTACGTAGTGTTCAACCGCAGTCTTTGACGTGAATCAAACGGTTGCTCATTGCAGCCAATGATTTAAGTATACATATAAGTACAAGTACGGGAGTGCACCGATAGATGGCGTTGCTCCCTAATTAAACTAACTAACGATGTGTAAACTTAGAATTGTGATTTGTTGTCTTATGTTAGAGACAGCATTGTACATACTTGGTTGGCTGCATTCAAGTCATTGAACACCTTCCAATATAATTCTGAATAATAGTACGACTCTGATCGCAGTACGGTGTCTCGCTCGAAACGCCTGCTGTTCTCCGAGTGTATACCCTAAATCCACTCGGTTGCAATTGAGTTTGCCTAATAAACCGTGTGAATATATAAAGGTTAAATTATTACGACCACTGGAATTGGATCAAAATTTTAGACGTTAAAATCTTATAAGTTATTTTATAACGGCATCACAAATGTGATTACTTCATCAAATGTGTGACGCAAATGCATGAGGCTCACATGTACATTGATTTAAATGGAACTTAAGTAATTTTTCCAATTTCGAACGTCTTTTTGTACCTATACCTATATACGCACATTACCTTAACTACTCAAATACGTAAGTCTAGAATTAAAAGGGGATTAAATATAACAGGACTTTCACATGTGTCACATCACATCCGAAAAAAAATCAAAAGTATCATAGAATAATCTAGAGCGTGGAAAGTTGGCGCACTCAGAAAGAGTACCGTGTCGTCGGTTTCACATAAAGATCCTACATATCGGTGAATAAATGTTAAAAGAGACTCTTGCAGTAATATGTGACCGAACTGCTATAGATTCGTGTGGCGCTACCACAGTCCTGGTTCATAAAAAATAATGGCATTTTGTAACAATTTAAGATTCCAAATGATCGATCGACTTTTGTTTTTCCTTTCACTCGATCTCATCATCATCATCATCCCAGCCTATATACGTCCCACTGCAGAGCACAGGCCTCCTCTCGGAATGAGACTACACTCTATCTACTCACTCGATCTATTTGGCATTTCCTTATTATTTTGTGGTAAAAAATAAAACTCTACAAAAATGTCGTCCAGATTTTCTGCAACAGGCATTGACCCCAAGACACTGGTAGCATTACCTCTCTGAACTGTTATTCCTAATCTTTGTGAGAGGTAACTGCCAGTCCGCCTGAGGTCACCCGAGGCCAAAACCAGACGAGATGATAGGTCTTTTAAATTATCACCAAAAAAAAAGATAAAGAAAGGTTAGGACCTAACCTATACCTACTATCTAACCTACTTAAAGTTAGGTACTTAATGAATCTAGGTATCAGTTACTACTATCTTAAGCCGTCCATGAATCCTGAACCCCTATGGGACGCTCCAAGATTACCTGAATACCCTTCCTTAACTTCTTATAAATCCGACAAGTCTTAGGCCAGTTTTAAATCAACTATTTCAAGAGTAGTTCTGACTGTAAAATGTATGTAACGATATGGTTACTGTATTTTATAACTGCGCCTTGTTATGAACGCTTCGACCTCTAGCTGATCACATGTTCTAACGATTGCTTTTGTGCGTATCTACCTACATTAAGGGGCTGTTTCACCATCCATTGATTAGCGTTAACCGACGGTTAAATGTGATGCCGTCTCCGTCTATTCGAACAAAACAAATAGAGACGGCATCACACCTAACCGTCAGTTAACACTAATCAATGGATGGTGAAACAGCCCCTAAGAGCTCTCCCCTCATACACATCCTGAAGTTTATTAACGTAATCTCACATGTACCCGATTGTAAAAAAAACAACCATATTCACGTGTAATTATACGAATCATGTCCACCACGTTTAGCGGTAGGCTTTTATATTAAATGTTTAAATCGCGCATGGAAGCTTTCAAAAGCTTTTCATTCAAACTTGCCGGCTCTGAAAGGCAATTGATATGAGCTGTACGCTCGATGAAGCTTTTAAAGCGCTATCGCGGTTCATTTTCGATTACATTTTACATACAAATTCCACGTACGTTTTATTCGAAAATAATAAAGTGACGAAGTAATAAAATACTCACCACCATTTTTATGAGGAAAGAATGAGTAAGCGGGTTTGAACATCATTGCTGTAACCGAAGTTATTGAGAAATTCCAAGCGCATAGCTGGTGAAACAAGGATAAACCCATAAAAACTTTCAGATTAATCCATACTAATAAAACAGTTTTGGTACTGACTGACCGGAGCGATAGTCGACACACTGCGTAAACGGTGCTGACAACTAGGAATTTCGCCGATATACCATAATATAAAAGTGAGATGTGGTCGTTATCATATGGTACCGTATACGTTACGTGTTGATGTATGTTTGAAATTAAAGATTCGACAAAAAACTGGGAACGTTGACAGGGCAAATGAAGTTCGAAGAGGTCGAATTTTAAATAGCCCAATTTTTATATTTCCACGGAAGATAAATTGTTCTCATACAACCTGTCGATTCCTGTATTTAGATAACTTTTCTTATCCTAATAATGACAATCTGAAACAGTAAAAGTGAATACAAGCCGAGGTTCCGTAGTTCTCTCAAGCAGGGGTTAGACGAAGTTTTTATCTGGGTTACTCGTCCATCGGTCTCGCTGTAATATGAAAAGTTCCCAGCTTGCATCCAGATTGCATTCCGAGTGAAATATTCTATTTCCCCTGGCGATTATTCTTCACTGAATGGCCGTCTGAGATTTCACGTTTCAAATAGTTTTAAGTAGTGATAAATGGAGTTTTTGCAACTCTGACAGAGAAGACGAGTCTTTAAGATCGAGATTTGTAGTTGGAAAAATGCTTAAGATGATAAATTTTGTTATAATGTGGGCAGAATTAAAAAAATAATATCACATTTTCAAGAATCCGTAACTCGAACTCTAACGTAACTCTTTATTATTATTCCAAAAATGTTGATTATTGTTTTTGTGTGTTTTCTTAAATTTTAATGATTCAATGACATAATATGTCATATAATGAGCGTATTAGCGTATCTGCTGAATATTGTGAGCCATACACCGGCTTCTGTACTAATCACTTACTTTCTGTCAATAAATTATTTGATTTCATAATAAAGTCGATTGACGTTCTTGGGTTAAAGGATATGGTTAAACCTGGATTAAATAAAACAATAAACTTAAAAATCAAAAACCCGACTGCCTTAAAAGATACAACAAAAAAATGAATACAAGTCTAGTGGCTAGAACTTTTTTTAAGTATCAAACTTAAAGTTCAACAGTCGGGACCCAGCAGGCACTAAGAATTTTTGAGCTGGTTACGATTTGAATGGGCCCTAACTGTTGCACTTTAAGTTAGCTTCTTAACAGTTCTAGCCAACTAGACTAATTTTCTTCTTTTTAGTATTTTTAAAGGAGTCGGGTTTTTTGATTTTTTAAATGTATTGTTTTATTTCACACTTTTTTGTAAAAATGGTAGATTAAAACAATTATAACCTGTATTTATTTAGAATGGGCTAATTATTAGCTTTCATTTGATACCCTACTCTATAGGATTGATTTTTTTTGAAAACTCGTTAATTTCGCGTCATCAAGACGGCCGACAAAATCGGTTCACCGTTGAGTAGTTTCGAGAGGACATAGGAATAGACATACAAACATATGGGTCAATCACATTCATCCTTCTGCGCAGGCGGGTAAAAAAACGGTTTCCACGTGTTGTGCTACTTACTTCTCTCTCCTCTCTCTCTCTCTCTAATCCTGCCGTGAAGCAGCAGTGCTTGCACTGTTGTGTTTCGGCGTGGAGAGTAAGACAGCCGGTGAAATTACTGGCACTTGAGGTATCCTATCTTAGGCCTCTAGGTTGGCAACGCATCTGCAATACTCCTGGAGTTGCAGATGTTTATGGGCGGTGGTGATCTCTTACCATCAGGAGACCCACTTGCTCGTTTGCCATCCAGTCGAATAAAAAAAAAAAAAAAAAAAAAAAACTTAAACCTAAGTTAACAGTTTTCTCGGAGTCATACTTAACTCTAAGCCTGTCAAACCTCCTTGCTTATAAAACAATCCAATAACATTTTACACATTTTCTTCGAAAAGATTATTGGATGATGGACTTACTTTGGGTCGATAAAGTATGAAGTATCCCGTGATATTTATTTATTTGATATGCAATTTTATTGGCGATGAGGTGATGACATCAGTCAGTCAATGTATAAACATGTCTTTACCCATCTCCCCAAACACCCTTTCCAATCTGCCCGAGTCACAATAAAAGGCAAATAACACAAACACTAGTTGCACATAGAATCAGGAGCTAATCCGTTTAGGGTTCCGTGCGCGGCCATAAGCTGCGGAACTCATGAAAATGTATCAGAAAAATCAAGTAGCTGCGTACCGACGTCTCCTGCTTAGTGGCGACGCAAGCTAGAAGAGATAGGCGGTGGACTGGATCCATCGGGCTTGTTGCGCTACTCTCTGATAAAGTCCTCATTTTATGTAAGGGATATATGCGATCGTTTTTTAGGGTTCCGTAGCCAAAATGGCAAAAACAGAACCCTTATAGTTTCGCCATGTCTATCTGTCTGTCTGTCCGTCCGCGGCTTTGCTCAGGGACTATCAGTGCTAGAAAGCTGTAATTTTGCACGAATATATATGTAAACTATGCCGACAAAATAGTACATTCAAAGATTCAAATAATATTTTTTAGAGTACCCCTCATAGACGTAATGTGGTGGTGATTTTTTTTTCCCATCCAATCTTGTAGTGTGGGGTATCGTTGGATAGGACTCTTAAAACCATTAGGGGATTGCTAAAACGATTTTTCGATTCAGTGATTAGTTTGCAAATTATTCAACTTGAAAGTGCAAATTTTCAATAAAATCGAGCGTCCCCCCCCTCTAAAATCTAAACCGGTGGGTGGACAAATTTAAAAAAAATCAGGATGGTAGTAAGTATATCTAACTTAAAAGGAAAACTATAACGGTTTAGTTTTCTTGAGAATTGTTGTTGTTGTTGTAACTCTTTATTGTACATAAAACATATGAAAATTACAATTAACAAGAGAAAGAGATGTACAAAGGCGAAACTTGGAATAATCCGTACAAAATACGAAATCCTTAGAAAAATATTACTTATTTTTTTCATAATGGCTACGGAACCCTATTCCGGGCGTGTCCGACACGCTCTTGGCCGGTTTTTTTATGAAATAGGTTCGCAACGTAGCTAGTGGGTAGTCTAATGGTAAGTTATTATTACTACCCATGAACACCCGCATCTCCGAAGGATTGTAAATTTGTAATCAATCAGCCTAGAGGACTGAAATTGAATAGTCTTATTCTCCACACTACATACACTTGCTCTGCTTAATGACAGGATGACAGAGTAAGATTGTTGTATATAAAATACGAGTATGTAAACTGTTTATAGTACGGAAATAGAGAAACGAACACAATCGACAAACGTGATTTTCAGATCTTTACACACAGCACCGAAAACAACACCTAAAAACAATCTTAAAACGTTGAGAGCATGCCGGGAAGCTAAGGCATAAAGATACTGAATAGTCTTTGTGAAACAAAAAAAGCATTTTCTAGTTTATTCCCTCTTAACTTACACCAACACCCAAGGCATAAATATTCAGCGTGTGGCGAAGATCTCTTACTAATGAAAAAGGGTCACGAGGTATTTTAATTCAACTACGTGTTAAGGATTTGGACGGAATGCCCACGTAGGGGTCTCGGTTGACGACGAAAATGAATTCCTTATGTCTTCAGGATTTTTAACTGGTGTAGAAGAAAATGAGGGTTTTTTTCCAAAGTATGTCAATTATTTATAAAAAGTAACGTGACAGAGTAAGAGAATACTAAAAAAGTAACGTAACAGAGTAAGAGAATACTAAAAAAGTAACATAACAGAGTAAGAGAGTAACGTGAGGAGATGCGTAGAAGAACGAGGGTCACCGACATAGCCACGCGTATTAGCTCGTTAAAATGGCAATGGACAAGCCATATAGCGCGGAAAACAGATGGCCGTTGGGGCCGAAAAGTTCTGTAATGGACTAAAAGAACTTCCTTGCTCACCCGCGACCTTACGATAGCTAAGCTTATGCAAAATATGCGTGTTCATGCATTCCTCCACCTCCACACTGTAAGAACACACACAAATCACACAAACCCATCTATCGCCACCACCACACTACACTGACGCGTTTCGAACTCAACCAGAGCTCATCTTCAGAGTGACACAACCGTACACCAGTTGTTAGACTAACGAACCACAACCACCGTTTTAATTTGTCACTGTAACTCCCCAAGTACCCACATATGTTTTATGAAACAAAACAAAACTACCCACAAATTATTAATATTTTTTTTAACCGTCCTTCAAAACTAACTTGATTTTTATTTATTTACTGTCAAGGCATGTTTTATTAACTACCATTGCTGAAATTAGAACCAAGCCGTAGCAAGGGAGATGAAACTAAATTTACCTGCTCATTAATAATAGACCCCATACTGTTGTATCTAATTATCTCCATGCATTCTAAAACATCGAGACGAAACCCCTTGCCACAATAATGTAACACTTCATACAAATCTTCTTCTCTAATGGAGACCGCGCTAAGCGCAGCGTAGAACGTCCACCAACGAGATGGACGATGATGTGGTTAAAGCCACGGGATCACGGTGGATGCAGACTGTTCCCGACCTAAGCAACTGAAGTAAGACGAGTGATTTGGTGATGATGATGATGACATGATCAACGTAACTGGCTAAAACATAACACACAGCCTTTAGCTGTAGCGGTTTACCACTGGAGCTAGACACTAAACTTGAAATTTAGCTGACATACTCGTACTCCTATGCGAATCATACCAATATGAAGCGATGTCCCGAAATAATCACGGGATAGTGAGCTAGTCTTTAATTTTCCGCCGAAGTAAACTACAGGACAAAGACTAAGAAATTGCTCAGCTAATTAAAATCTACAAACCGATTTAATGGTTCAAAGTACTAACTTTGTTTGCAATATCCAGAACACTTTCGCATTCAGAATACAAATTCAGATAATGGAATACAACAAACAAAGACTCCATTAAAACAATTTGAAATTTCATAAAGCACTCCAAAAGACTGTCAGAACCATTTTGTGCGCGAAAAACTAAGACAATGAAAACAGAAAATGCAAATCGGTGTTGCTCAAATTTAGTAATTTAGGTTTACTTTACTGCGATGATGGTTTAAGCTTCAAAATTAAACTTTAAATTAAATTTGAACCCATAATGGTTAAGAGAAAGGAACTCATACTCTCTTCTTCTGGCCTATAATCCGGCTTAATCTAATAGAACTATACAGAAACAAAGATTAAACGATAACACCTCTAAACAAAAGCTTGTGACTACACAGTGACACGGCAGGAGGTTATTTCAAATATTAACTAAGAGAGCCGACACAATTTGTGAACACAATAGGCGGGGTGATCCTTTCAAATCCGCTTAGGATTTAAGTGTCTCGTACTCATACATTGGTAATTTATATGTGAACTATGTGACATTATTTTTTAACCGACTTGATGTTTGTATTTTTTTTTATGTATGTTCACCGATTACTCAGTCAATTGTGGACCGATTTTCAGAATTATTTTTTTATTCGAAAGGGTACTCTTCTGAGGTGGTCCCATTGTCACCAAGTAAAGTTCTGATGATGGGATCCTAGGGAAATCGAGGGCAAACCTCAAATTTTATACGCACACCTATGACGATTTTGGCATTTCTAGCATTAAGATAAGCATTTACATTCAGAAAGTATCATTTGGTAAACTGGACCTGATGAAAAAGACCGTAGATGACCAATGGAACTCGTCAAAGCTAAGTAATGCTCGCTCGTCTATTAACCATCATGATTAATATACCTAGATAAGCGACTAAGAAGAAGCTTTAAGTTAATGATTCTTTCGAACTAAAGCCAGAAGGTAGGCAACGGAACTCTGTTATAAAATAACGCAACTAAGTCGTGTTTGGGCTTAATGGAATACTTTGGCTACGAATCACTAAAAAGTGAGAAATAAAGATTTTTTTTTAACAAAAAAGTAAAACCGACTCCAAATAAAATAAAAAAACAAAAAATGGAACCGACTACAAAACACTTGAAAATATTTTTCTAGGTACCTACTAGCTCAAAGTCGGTGACTCAGCACGACCGGCGACCCAGCAGGAGGGATTGAAACCCATAGTATGTAAGTGAGGTAGATGACTATTGTTCCACTCCTGCTGGCTCGTGCTGAGTCACCGACTTCGAGCTAGTAGGTACCTAGAAAAATATTTCGAAGTGTTTTGTAGTCTAATATTTTTGTATGTTTTTTTGTGTATTTTATATGTCTTTTTGCTTTGTATAATTTGAATTTTACAGAGTTGGTGTTTTAACTGTAATGCTGTAATTTTTTTGTTGACAAATAAATACATGTTACAAGGTTAGTGCATTTTAATTTGCTAAGTTTTTTAATTTTCAAATTTTGTTTTTTTGTCAGGCGCCGTCTTAACGATCAAAGAACTCCAGCTGTTAATAAATATTTCTTGGAGAAACAGATCTGATCACGAGTGAGCAAAGTATGTTTTACTAGTAGATTACACATAAATAAATTTGAACACACAGAAGGCATTTTAATAAAAACACCTTGCAAATTAATGTTTTACTTACTTTATTGTAATGGATAACCGCAAAGTAATGTCTAATTCAACTAATTATTCTGTTAAATGCTTAAAAATTTTACTTAAACTCCTATAAAATATACAGGGATAGAACGTGACAGCCCAGTAACTTCGCACATATTAGATAATCCTTTACAAACACGACGTGGAGAGACACGACACTAATCTCATATTGCTACGGCCTTTACTCTTGTATATTTTTTACCACGCGGAAAGATAATAATAATTTACACGCTTTCTGCTTTAAGCAGTGAGCTGCTAGTCAGTTTGAATTTACGACAAGACCATTGCGAAATATAATTTGAAATGTACGTCGATTCTAGTAAGATTTATGAAATTCCTGACTGGCTCGCAGGATTCCAAGTGGCGATGGCGAGCTATCGCCATGGTATGTGAAGAATTTGATATATTGAGTCATTTGATATTTTGAGAATGTCATATTTGTAGAAGCAGAGTATTTTAATTAAAATATTTAAATACCAAGATCATTATTAATTCCATTGAGTGTAGTTATTGTAGTGTTTAAACTTGCTTCTCAGACATCACCGGAATTACGCCCCGATCCAGTAGGGCTACTACGAAACTCGATAATCGAAGTTCGTATCGTACCGTCCCTCTCACTCTCGTATTAAATAATATAAGCGTCAGCGGGACGGTACGATACGAGCTTCGATTTTCGAGTTTCATAGTAGCCCAGCTGAACTAAAGTATAGTAGGGATGGAGTAATTGACATTTATGTTAATAACTAGGCCATTAGTATTAAAAAGGAAAAAAATGAGATTAAAACTTTAGGAACTCAAACTAGTTTCATTAACGTCAATTTTACCAAAAGCTGACATTTAGGAGCTGTTTCACCACCCATTGATTAATTTTAACTGATGGATGAGTGTGATGCCTTCTCCCTCTATTCGAACCAAACAAACAGCGACGGTATCACATTTATCCGTCAGTTAAAATTAATCAATGGATGTTGAAACCGCCCTTAATCTTCACTTTTTTAGAGAGACATTTAAAGCAAAGTCCCTGAGTTTGTTGACAATTTGCTCATTTATTAAATTGTAAGTAAGAAAAAACATCGATATATTTATTCCTATACATGGCTTGGCTGACACAATACTTACAATAAATATACAGATTTTTACGACTGCCAGTCGTAATCCGCGCCGTAATAGAGATCTACAAGTTAACCTCGACCCGTATTTCACAATATCCTGCAATAGACCTCACGTTAAGATCTCTGCCCCAATAATTACTGAGGGCTAAGCGTTAAGACCCGAATTCCGTGTTAAGCGTCCCTTTGGGATACACAACGAACGTACATTACCACCTCCCAACATAGACCTGTCTAGAAACTAACAATGCCCCTTGAACGGTACGATTTCTACCAAATTTCTAGGAGCAGGGTAGGTCAATGTAAGCTGGACGCGCTCATAAAGGTCCTTACAAAATCTTGGGACAAGCTACTAAGGTCTTACTCAAATAATGTTACAGGACGTTACGATGAAGTGATGTCATTGTTCTAAAGTTCTCCTATTCGGAATCTTATTACTACGTGCTAGGGTTAACATTGGACTGTGTCAACACGACGTCTGTTAGTAAATCAAATTGAAAGCGCGTTGAATTCGTGCTTTGTGAGAGTTTCCCAGGGGCCCGGAATGTTTGTGTTTAGTAATTGTAACAATCACTGAGGTTAACTTTGTTAAAGCAATTATTTAAATAACTAAACAGTTTCGCTTTCAGATATCTCCGGTTGGAGAGGCAATCGGACATCGAGATTGAAAAAGGTAAGAAGGTATTGTTTTTAAACATGATAATTCATTTTTGAATGTGATTAAGCATACCTAATCGGTATCGAAGTCGCCAAGACACAAATCGTATTAGCTAATGAAAAATTCCGGTAACGACATAATTCAAGAAGCTAAAGGCTCTTATTCTAAAAGAAATACCTAAAAATATTTATTTGTAAGCTGGAATTGTTAATTGGAACGCAAACTATTCGTAAAATGCAGAAAAATCCATGCCTGAACTAAACCAAACTCGCGTACAATATTTCATTCAAAGTATATCAGTAAAAAACGAAAAATACAACTGAAGAGGTTATAGAACTTTTGAAAAATTCCAAGGAAAATAAACTTACTTTGGAACTTGATTTTTTAGAATGAAACTGTGCGATAGCTGTCTGAATAGTTTGCTAAAGTTTAGAAACCTCAAGTTGAAGAGAATGGGAAAATCAAAGGCTGCCCTCGCGAGTCTGCAGCGCTCAAACTTTCAACCACACTTTAAAGTGCTACGCATTATGAATCTCGTGAAGGATGTGAACCTACGACCACTTGAGAACTTGGAGCCTTGTTTGAGCACGTATCTTGTTCGAAGTAGAAGAACTTTTGGAGCAATCATGTGGTGACTGTTTACTTTGTAAATAAAATGCAGAAACGGAAGGTTTTAGATCATGAGGAAACGTGAGAAACATGCTAACTAAGAACGACGATGTGCAAAAGACTAAGGACCTAACCTAAGTATTTTACTAGTCGGTGACATGTTTCCGGTATTATATGTGAGTGACATTTAAACAAACTAAACAAATGACATCACAGATATTTGTCACATGTAATATCACAAACTTAATATCAGAGACCTTTGAAAGAGGCTTTTAATCGCAATGGCAAATAAAACTGACAGACATCTATTTGTTTACGTCGGAAATAAAGCACTGGCTTTGTATTACTCAAAAAACAAAATCATAACAAAAACCAATCGTCCCTCTCTGAATTTGCTCAGATGTTATTTGAGCAAAATTCCGAATTACTGTGCATTCGTAAATTACTTCCCGGACCGTTGTCCGGATATTTTACCGGTAAATCTCGTCCGGGAACGATAATCTAGCTACTGCATAGTCAGCTATGACTACCTTCCAACATAACGTGAACTCCCAAAGTTATACTAGGAAGAACGAACAGGAACAAAGCAAGCTGTTAGTAGAAACAATCAGAGGTCAAGTATTAGTGGACGGTAGAAACTGGATTCCGATTGAAGTATTAATATAAGTGGGGCTGTCAATACGAAATGGCAAATTTTGAGGATGCCTTCTTGATGTCAGTAATATAAATTTATTCTGTACCCTGCGATATAAACCGTCCATGGATGCGACTAATTTGAGTAGTATTCTGTAAGTAGATTCTGTGTGTGTATGTACACACTGTGCAAGTACTGAAAATACATAAATGCTCACGTTGTTATCAGAAAACGGAGATATTTTTTTGAATATTGAATTTTTATGTAGTTACTATAAGTTTTTTTTCTCTACTCATTTGTCTTATAAAATTATGGAAGTAAAAATTAAAACTTCATATTCCAGTATTCCAACAAACATTTTCATTCATGACCCTTTCGTGACATTTCATAATTCCCTATTTCTCTACGAAGCCTCTCAACTCGCGCCAGGAGATAAGCACCGTTGAAAAGATAATCTTGAATTTTGGAGATGCACTCAGAAGCAGGTGAGCGTGCCTTTAGGACTCGGAAGGGAGGACTGACAAGAGGGTAAGATAAGTTTACTGTTAGCGTTTCGACTTTATACGTTCAATACGAGAAGTTCAAGAATATTATTAATTACTAAACGTTATTCGAAAACATACAGACAGATTTTATATATACTTATTGCTTACTATCTGATTGATAGCGGGTGAAGGGCAATTATTTTATCAAAGAAAATTTACCTGTCGATCCTACTATTTTACTAATACGCTCCAATTTTTTAAATTTAAGTCTCCTTTTTAAGTTACGTTTTATTTACTTTCTGTGCATTGCATCTAGCTTAACAGTTCAATATTGTTCTTCTGTTAAATCACATAATTGAAGAAAGACAGCAATTTATGTAGAGATTGAGCATTTGCATAAATATCTACCAACGCAAAAGCTTTAAATTCCAAATGTGACACAAGGCGTGTCAAATTTATCACAAATGACATCACAAGCATTAATAAACGTCACAATGTAATGTTTCTATTCATAACCTCAAAACTAGAGCCCGCTGGGACCAACTACGGCACACCTAAACCAACATTTACTTACTCTAACAACACTCTACGTACTCGTAAAAAACAATGTTAATAACAACTGTTTTACGAAGGGTTTAATTAAGTGATCTTTAACATGCAATGTTGTAAAGCCCGCAAGTTAATGCCGGCTGCCTGATTCTAGTGTTGCAGTAAACTTCATTATTGTAGTGCCGCTGGAAGATTCCGCAAAAGGAACAAAGAACTCAAGATGACGCCTTTTGAAAGACAAGTTTACGGTTTGATGTTATGTACCAGAGCTAGATCCAGCTGCTGCAGCTGCTGTTGTTAGTGTCAAAAGAAACTTCGATGAAAAGATTGTGATTGTTACCCTACTTTATATGAAATTAATTAAAAGAAAAGTGTTGGTCAGAAAAATACCTACTTATTATAAAAAAAAATACATATTTGAACGTGATAGCTAGGCCTTTCTCTTAAAAGTTGTACCCCTAACTTTTTTCTGGGATTTTGAAATTTTCATGTTACATCTACTCAGAAACAAGAGCACTAGGTGTCCTAAAATTTTGTATTCCATTACGTTACCTTTCCCATATACACTTACATGAGAGTAACGGAACGGAAGTACTAAAAGTATATGCAAATTTTGGGACACTTTTTTTCACCTATTAAAATCGATAGTCCTCGTGATTCTGAGTAGATGTAACATAAAAATTTCAAAACCCCAGAAAAAAGTTAGGGATACAACTTTTAAGAGAATGGCCCAGCTATTCTTAAAAATAGTGGGTCACAAAATTAATGATTTGAAAAAAGATCTGTTTTACAATGAGATTAACAATCTGGTATTGTGATTTGATATTTGTAGGGGCAATAGTCCTAACTATCGACCAGTGTCTTTTCCAAGCTCCCATCATGAAATCTTTATTACTGCTCCAAATCGAATACCACAGAATGTTACTAAAAAAATGTTTGTGCCCACTTACACTTCAAAGTTTCTCAACAGTTTTACCAGAATCAGGGCTCCAGGTTGAAGAAATCCGCCCATACATCCCCGCTCCCGCAATAACACTAAAGTGTCCTACGGGATCTGGTAGATTTAAGGAGCGCTCACTGCACCTCTTTAGTACCGCTGAAGTGAGTGCGAAATGAAAGTGTTCCAACTGATGCACTTCATAATGTAGTTGACAGAGAAACAAATGAAGACTCGGAAACGATGCAACTTGAGACATTGTTGTATTAAAAATAAATATAAGGACCCCAATTTTTAGCATTGTTAAAACGATAGCTCCGGATTGATTTTTATATGGTTTTGTAAATAAATGGCTGACGGTAAAAAAAAAGGTTTGCACTTTGAAATTTCCAGATTACTCGTACATTTTTACCTTCATCGATTTGTCTGCACATACTTAGGTATGGACTTGGCTTTCCAAACGAGGAAACATCCGAAATGTTCCCTCGAATCTCTGGAAGCTTCCCTCAATCTTCCATCTCTGTCAGGTCGGAAATCCTTGCACTTGTCGTCTACCTCTATTAATAAAGATTTCGTAACCAACGGTCCCGTAATACTGTGGAAGCCTGCGTCTCTTAAGCCTGCTGGGCAAAGATTGGTGAGTTAGACAGGTCCGTTCTTTGTCAGGATTTTTCCATTTGTTTACATAATTTTGATTCCTGCTTGCTTTTTAAACTGGCGGATGATAGGTTGTAAGTAAATAGAACAATGATATAAAAACAAGCACAATATCAAATTTAAAAGGTATACGCATACACAATATCATGAACTAACACATTTTTCCCATTGGAAACATTGAACCTTTATGGTGTTTCCATATCACAGAAATTCAAATAATCATTTACTAAAAGTGAGTCTAACGATATAATTTTGTAAGAAGTATATTAATTTTAATCTGTTTTTGTAAAATTTACGTCTGTAGTTTTTCTGACATAAGAAGCAATAAAACAATACGAGTAGCTAAGGTTATTTTAAGGGTTAAGGCTAATATAAGAACTAGATACAACTTTGTTTCAACTGAACATTACAGAAAATGTAGGTATGCCTATTTTTTTAATCAACTACACTTATTACCAAGACGTTACTAATAAACTGACAGAAGTAACAAAACCGATCAATTTCGTTACTAAAATGCCTACACTATCCTTCTATATATAAAGACTAAAGCTAAGGGCGTGATCAAAAAGCTTGTCTTTGCGCGAGGTGCGAACCGAAGCGTGCAGTGGGGCGGCGTTTTAGGTCAATAAGGAGTAAGGGAAGCATATCGAACGAATTTATCGCTGAGACAACTTGTGTATTTTAAAGAGATCCTATATATCAACGAAAGGGGAAAGGAATCATCAGAAAGAGAACACAATGGGTCTTTTGCTACACGTCTTCTATAAACGCTTGGAAAAATGAGACGTGTTGTGAAGGAAGCGCTGCACGGGAATATGAAGTGACACGCT
This sequence comes from Choristoneura fumiferana, assembly GCF_025370935.1. Taxonomy (NCBI): domain Eukaryota; kingdom Metazoa; phylum Arthropoda; class Insecta; order Lepidoptera; family Tortricidae; genus Choristoneura; species Choristoneura fumiferana. Next base: position 5,349,198 of record NC_133478.1, read on the forward strand.
CACAGGGTGATTTTTGTCAGATGCAAGCTAGGATACAAAGTATAAATAATTACGACTACCTGATAGCCGAATGTTTAAAGAACCTGTGTACAAAATTTATGGTCCTAGATTCGATCCCCGGTCGGGTCAGAAGAGAAATAAGAAAGTTTGTTTTTGAGTCTCGAATGTTTAATATATGTATAATATTGGGACTGGGTGGATTGGTCCAATTAGGCCAGTGATAATAAAAACTAAATAAATTGTTAAATAAACTCAGTGAAGTATCGTGGCGATTTTCACGCACCAATTAAGTTGTAATTACGATAATACATATTAGGCGAAATAAGATACGTGGTTATTCGCAAATGACATACCTACATCAATAAAAATATTTCACGTTTCAGGATGAACATAAAGAATCACATGAGGCTTTCTTGAAGTATAACTAGAGCATAGACGGGTAAAATGGTAGAACCTTACGACACCCATTCATCGGGCCTTCCTGACCCCTCAAAAGATGGCAGATAACTAAAATGAAATATAAGTCTCAAATCCGAGTTTTCGTGTAGCACCGTATTGTTAGGCTCTGGGGCGAATTGGGGAAAAATAGTTTTACCAGATTATGCCTCGGAACGACTTGGGTGCTCTCAGCGGATTTTGGAGCGAATACTATTTTATTTTAGATCCTTTGAGCTGGTTTTGAATTAGTTGTAAGTTACTGGAATGTTAGTGTAAAGGAAAAACAGTATCAAATATAATGCAAATCTGTAGGTAAAAGAGCAGTTAATAATAATAAATTCTTAATAGCAAATTTAGGGCCCGTTTCGCTACCCGTTGATAAATTTTATGTGACAGATAAATGTGATGCCGTCTCTGTTTATTCGGCCAAAACAAATAGAGCATGATAGATATCTGTAGCATAAAATGTATCAATGAGTGGTGAAACAGGCCATAATATTAAGTTTAATCTGGATAACATATTTATTTTTCATCACACTTGCTCGTAAACATGAAGGCTACCTTGATTGCAACCCCCCAAATAAAACCCTCGACCTTAATGTGCTTGTCATGAAACCCGTGGTCGGTAAATGAGTCATTGCGCGTACAAATTTTGTTGTCATGAAGCCCAAGGTCGGTAAATGAGTAAATGCCCGTACTGATGGTGCTGCGCGCGCTGCTGCGCATGGCGCAGCAGCAGGACCACATGCACACGCGGCTCAGGCACATGCTGAGGGAGGGGGAGGGCGGCGCTGCCAAGAGCGCAGCCCAAGGTATCGCCAATATTTGGAACAATTATAAGTATTTTTTATTTTAGAAATATAAAATTTTACTCGCAAATGTGATGAAAAACATTGTATGTCGCACGGGCGGTACTAGAATTACGAACATCGACTCATTAAAGCCCTCAGTCTTCGACTTCGGGCTTCTAATAGACTCTCGTTCGTAATTCCTTATTTACCGCCCTTAAGACACAATGTACTATTACATAAATGAACATTTTATTAACACCTCTAGAACAACACCGACGTAATTATGCTCTAACATTTCGTATAAATGCGAAAAATTTCATTTGTGATCGATTTTTGACAGTTCTCTATACAATACAATACAATGACTTTATTGTACACCAGAAATTCATATAATATATTAAGTACATTTGAAAAAAAAAACAATTATGTCATTGTCGTTTTAGAGGTGCGAAAAGCTAATACAAGTAAGTCTGTTCTTTAATCGCGAACAGAGATATTGTTTATGTGGATATTATAAGGAATCCCCAATTTGTTCTAAACTATTTTGAGGAAACTCGCAGCTAGCTGTAATGAGAGAAACTTTGTATAAGTTATGATATTGCCGCGACTTGCCCCCGACTTTTTCAGCAATTTATAGTTCACACACACGCAGTGGTGTGACTGGGGACTCTTTGTCATTGGGCCCTAGACGGTGTCCAATTTGTGGTGTTTTGGGGCAAGTGTTTAAATAAATTACATTACGCACAGACATTGTGTGAGGAACCAAAATTAATTACGTGACGTTTTTCTGTCTAAGCGTTTAATTTGTAGTAATATTTTTGAGCAGATTCTGGCATATCGTAAATAATGAATGGCCCAGCTACTGCAATACTGTAGCAAAATTGTATGTATTGGGAGGGTGCGAAGTATGGTGTTATGGTGATGAGTAAGGTGATGGAATCTATCGCAGCGCTCATAATAGTTCTGGCTCTGTCATCTGTCATACTCATATGAATCTGTCATTAACAAAGCAATTTATATAGACTTTAACTACCTAATTTTAGTAATAGATGTTTGTGTTATGATGCGAGCTTGAATTATTGAACACTGTCCCTGTTTTGTTCTTAACTCCTCTACATCTCGGACATGTCCAGCAACAATTTTCCTTATGAAACGGTTTGTGGATGAAATTTTATATTGAGTGATACTCACAAAATCGGTCTTCAAAATGATACTCATTTTGATCTGAAAACGATATTTAATTTATTACTAGCGATATAAGAACAATTACATCATTTTACTATTATTCAAAGAAACCAATAAGATAGCTTTATCTTTTCGTTTTACAGTAAAATTACAACTAAACATGAAGTAAACAAACCCTGACATAACGAAAATAAAACACACTTTTTGAATAAATTTTACTTACTTACCTCATTTAATTTTAATGACCAAAAATGAATCCACAACCTTTTGTCCACCCAAATCACGGTATCACAGTAATTTTGTATTATAAATTAATACGTTATAGGTTTGATTTTTGTCACAATGTCGCGATGACATTTCAAAACGTCAGAGCATCAGAGCCAAAAAAGTTGCAGACGCTAGGTGGCGCTGATGTCGTGCACAGAGCAAATATCGGCTTTTGGTCATCCATCGGAATAGTTCACTTTTTCTGGATAAACGATATCCTATTATTTATTCTGGACTTATATGGCAAAATTTTATGACACTGGGTTCAGCAGTTGGCGTGAAATCAGAATAAACCAACAAACCCAATTTGGCATTTTTCTATTTAAAAAAAATCGTTTATCGCTATCCCACGGAAATTATGCAATTTTCCCGCAAATAAACTATTGTATGTCCTTTCCAAGGTCCCAAACTATGTACATATCAAATTTCATATTAATTGGTTCAGCAGTTACAGACTGACAGATATATTTAGTATGGCTATGGATTAACCTAAACTAAAAAGTAATACAAAAATCCTTACATAGCTTTAAGTAGTTTGGGATTTATTTTTAATGCAGCAAAATTTGCCTGCAAAGAAGGAACAACAATATAATATATTACACCCAGGGTAGCCGTAAGTAGAATCAATTATGTAGCACATAAGGGACAAGTATGAGCAAAGTTTTCAAATTACGCATACTATATTCAGTGCAATCACTACGCATGAATAGAGATCGGCTCATTATTCACTGGACGTCTAGACGAAAAGTAATCTAAGCCATAAGTCCGCAAAATAAACAAACTGCTTTGTGCCGCTAGCATCGAAGAATGAAACCGGCTAAAAATGAGAAGGAAGAATGGAACCGGCAACAATTGTGGAACGACGAAGTATTTGGATTTTATGGGAACAAACATTGCCGAGAAAAATGGCACACATTTTAAGTGCACTTAAGAAGACTTATTGGCGACTTACGTATCAAATATTGTTTTTAATGCCTACCATGAAGTGGAGTTTACTTAGTTTGTTAAGAGGGATGTTGATGTTGAGTTACTACCGCTTTAAATAGATGTAGATTGAAATTTGATATCAGTACCTACGTCAATGCAAATATGCACGGAAAGGGTCCATTAACAGTAACATTATTAATTACTGAGGGAACTCTTACTTGTGAAGCTCTCGTGCACTTTGGTAAAATCTGCATTATAAATAAAACATTTACCGCCGTATTGATATCCCAGCCCAATTGTTAGAGAAAAGTCGAAGGTTTTTTTTTTTTCAATTAACCTCGAAGGAGGCGAGAGGCTCAAAAATCACTAGCAATCAGTGGTGGGCGAGAGGAGGGTGAAATCGAACCCCCTATTACCATAATGAAGTCGGACGCTATAAAACTCGATCGTTCCGTGCCGGCGCGTAGAGCGGCAGGAAATGCCACGCGGGCAAATAATGTCTTTAATCTCACTTTGTACTATTTCGATCAGGAGTGCGCCACTTGGCTTAGTTTATGAAAGTTCTCAATTACACACAAGAATTACCTAGTTGGCTCACAGATATCTATCTAGCACAATCAAGGGAAACTTTTGATGGTAGATGTGGAAAAAAACAATGCCGCGTGAATAATTCCGTAGTTTTCATAGTAGGAAGACTTCGTAGACTGGTATCTCCAATTACCACTGGATAAGGAAAAGACAGGCACGGAAAACAAAAAAGTAAGAAACTTAAATGAAGAAAATGGAGAAGGCTTCTTCAGCAATCAAAATAAACCTAAAGAAATAGTCAATATTAAATTGAGTGAGTCCAATAGAACTGTACCTACTCTTAGTTTTACTAGCAATACGTAAGTATTATGAATAGAATAATACACGCGATAAGTTTATTTCCGCGTAATAGTGTTACTTAACGTAGTTTTCATTATTAATGACATTTCCACAAATTTACATCCTTGTGATTCGCAAAGTTTGAGGGTAGACGATGATTTGGCGTCAATCACAACTTTGATATGGACCGTAATGGGATTTTTTAACGTGATTTCCCGGAAAATAAGGTTAGAGAAATTATAATTGATTGTCGATAAACAGTCTTGTGAATTGCCTGGCCTAATAATGAAGGTTCAATATGCCAATGACTTATTTCAACAGTATAATGTAAGCCCACAAATAAATGTTTGGCTATAAAGCCCGGTCCAATGAATTGAATATACTATCGCTTACTATTTCTGGTGTACAATAAAGACTAATTGTATTGTATTGTATACATTTTCACTAATTTTTCAAAGTGACGTTTCAAGTTGGTTCTCGGTGATAATCGTGGGCTTACTATTCTGAAATTAGTTTGCGTAATCAGCTTCGCCCCTGTTGTAGGATTTCTGATTCTGCAGAAATTTCTCTAAATCTCTAGTTTCCGATAAACAGAATTAGCCAATTCTAGCTACGCTGATTTGCCATCCCCAACGAATAGAGGAATATAGGCACTGCCACATTTTTACTATGTTTATTGAATGCGTTATCCTAGTTGTATCATTGAACTAAGGTCATGGATCCAAATCCGGGCTCACACTACGCTTTACGGATTTGTAGGTGGAATTGGATTTCAAATTTATCATGATCTGAAGGTATTGACGAAAAAAATATGGAAAGGATACCTTTGCCAGTTCAGTTGAAAAAAAAAACAAAATAATATCATGGCGTGGAAAAGAAGTCATCTCGGATAAATATTACTGAATGGGTGTGTCATTCTTATTTTCAACTAGGCTTACAAGGCATTTTATACTATGTACAAGAAAAGTACGTTTGCCATTTTTGCCTTATAACATACCTGCTCTTGAATATCAGCATGGGAGAACCTTCATTTATCCGAGTAGACTTCTTTTCCATATTTACCTATCTGCCAAATTTTACGCAGATTTTTTTTCTTTCTTTTTGTTGTTAAAGTACTTACCAATTATTTTACCTACTAATCCTATTTAGTTGTGAAACCAAGATTCTTGTTCTTATTCGTTCTGCCCTAGTTAGAAAGAGACGCACGGAGTCTTGGCTATCTAAAGGGTCGTAAAATGCACTCGAGTCGTTACTCGCAGACGTAACCGTTCGGGGACACTTGTCGTCTTAATGCATGGGGGTGGTCTTGAGTGGCTTTGATACAGTACTGTTTGTGGAGAGATTATAAGTTATGTCTTGGTGGTAACAAAACAGAAGCTGTAGGTCAAAAATACTAGGCCTCATTACTAGTGTCTGGGAGCCCATAATTTCACCAGCAACACGGTAGGTATGTGACAACTTTCTACAGAATATGCAGAAGTGAAAGCGAAGAAAAATTGTAATGTAATTTTTTTAAATTATATTATATATATATACTAGTATATGTAGAGTGTAGATAAAGGCTATAATCCTACTGGCTCAGTAACAGCCTATTCACTTAGCCTTGAAGAGCCCTAGATTGTATTTATCCGAAAATACAGAAGACGGAAGTGAATTCTATTCCCTACCAGTTCGCATTATGAAAGATGAAGTAAACCGCTACAAAAAGCAAAAATATAAGCGGGCTACTTTGCGATACAATTTCTTGAATATTATCTTTATTATGGCTGGGATAATGATGATGATGATGATGATGATGAAGATGATGATGAACCTTAAATAAAAGTTTGGTAATGGAATAACAGTGTAATAGTGCATGTACGGCGTCACTCGCTCACTCCATAAAGTAGATTAAATTTAAATTGACAATTCGGTTTTACGAGACCGCGGGGTGGCGCTTTCAGTATGGAATTCTGTATATTTTAAACAGACACTGAATATTTAAATATTTCATTTCTGTGACGTTTTTAGTAAGTAAATGAAAATAATATACTTAACGAACTAGACACGTTCAGGTGATTTGATCAAATCTCTGAACTGATTCAGGGATTTCCTCAAATCACTAAACAAAATTTGGAGAAAGAAGATACGACTTGCCATTTTTGGCTAATTTTGTCATTTTACTACTTAAACATATTCAGGGATTTGATCAAATGACTGATTTTTTTTGGGTAAATAATTAAAATAGATTCGCAATTTTAACCCCCTGCGTGACTTACCCTACTCCTAAACAGGTGTACCCCTGAGAGATTATATTCAATTTAAATCTCTGTTTCTACTATTAGGAGATTAACGAACTTACCTTGTGAAGTTCAATTCCAATTATGCGAGGGTTTCAACCGAAGACGATTATAATATTACAGTGCAGCTCGTGAGATGGTGCTATCTTCCTTCACACATTTAGAGCTATAAAACTAAAAAAAAAAAAAAGCTTCATTCCGGTTCCGCTCCCCACCACTGCGCGCTAGCAACTCTGCGCCCGCGTCGTCTAGCCTCATTTTTCAGAGCAATTTGTGTGTTATATTCAGTTACAAATATTTATTATTTTTTATTGTATGGGATGGGAGGGATGGGACGATCTAATCGTCTTCGGTTGAAACTCGCATAATTGGAATTGAACTTCACAAGGTAAGTTCGTTTAATTCCTAATTATCCTTCGGGTTTCAACCGAAGACGATTATAATATTACAGTGCAGATGTTCAGAGCCCAGTAATGTTAGCCAAGGCCGTTAATAAGAAAATAATAAAAATATATTTCAAGGTAGAAGAGTAAATCTATCTAACTACCTAGACAATAGGGTACTTGTATTACTCGTATATTGTTGATTTGATTCTCATATGTACAGCCTAAGGTTTTTTTTACCAATAGGTGTAACCTTGTATTTATTGTATCTACCTTTATTAATGTTAAAAAGAAAGATTAAAATAGTATTCTTACATGGCAATGCTTGATTGCCGCAGCCCAAAAAACGTTTTCATTATTATTCGTTTTTCGACTCCTATGCGTTAGCTAGCATAGCACTTATAGAATATACTTAACTCCAGCCAGGAGTCTTGCGAACCACATATAAAGACTGTGGGCAGTGGTATCGATACCAATATCTTAGTACCTTTTTAACCCAATGTGCCAGGGTGCCAGGGTTTAGACAACCAACTTTTACTTATTATGTGTATATGATATTTTTTAGTCCTAACAAAAAAAGGATATTCCTCGGAGCGATCGCGTAACTAGTTAATCTTTGATCTAGTTTTAATTATGTACGTCTGCACATCCAGTAACGTGCAGCACGACTACTGGGGATTTTATGGATGTTAGGTAATCTCATTAACAGTTGATGAGCCCCAGACCTGAAGGTTTTAATAAAATATCTTATTTTAATCACAATATCGTTTTTATGTATTGATAAATTTTCTATTTTGATTGAACGATTTGCCTGTATTCTTTCGGCAGAGCACGGCAATAGCTAAGGTTTTATAAAACAAATTTGATAAGGTCACATTTTTGTACGGATATATATTGATATTGGTTCAATAGATGTATTACATCTGTTTGGAGGAAAAAACCTCCAAACTCTTCATAAATCGAGTGATATTCGTAGATACATCTATAGATCTACAAGGCAGACCTAAGAGTGTTTAAACTGCTGTAAGCTATCGCTTTATTCAATTTTTAAAGTTAAACAAGTAACTTGTTAGCTATTTAAATTAAATTTTTACAGAAGTGCCACAAGGCTGGGTTCATTTAAAGTTGTAATTGCAAAAGGGGCCATTACTACATCTAAGGACGCTTGTGGTATCTAGATTATCAATGTCCTAATACTTTGGTTGCCATTGCCACCAGGACTGACTCGCAGGAAGTAGGTGGCATTTTCTGTAAGGAGAAAAAAGATTTAACAGGTCCAAAAAACAAATTATGGATGACCGGTAAAAGCGGTATTTTACCATTAAGAGGTTTTCCGTGATGTCTAAAATGATTTTTCTATCATTCGCGTTATAGCTAAGGTTTCGCGTATATATGAACCAGTCACTGTATATCACACAAGATATCTTATAAGACGCAAACCAAAATGTTTCTAATGTTCACACCACTATAATCCGTTAAATTTTAATAATTTATGTTATTAATTCGGTGTAAATGTAATATATGTAGTAGTGGTGTTATCAATTGTTAACTAACAGAACATCATCTTTTAAGTCTCTCGAAATTTTTAGGCCATAAAACACGGTACTTAGTTGACTCGAGTGTGTTTATATGACAAGAAAAACAAATGAGTCCCTGTATGGTTACCGTTGGTGCTTTTTGGTTCCCACATGCATTACCACACCACACCCAAGGGTGTTGGGTGCTTCATGAAAGCGTATGTGGTAAGTAATTCGGTTTACGAATTGGGCAGCATGAGGTTATGTTATCTCGCCGCCATACAAAATATCAATTTAAATAATGATCGATATTCATTTGTTAGTTGTTATTTTCAGTACAGCATCAGTGCTAAAAACTATAACTTACTGTACATCCAGTCGTAGCTGACAGCGGAGCATGCGGAACTTTGAAACGCTAAGAATTCTGCAAAACAACTTCTAAGCATGAATGCGTCTCGATTGTTAATCAGTTTTTTATTAGTTTGAAAGAAAAATAAAATAACATAAAAACCATGTTTGTGGTATTGCATATACACACACAGAGTTTGCAAAATGAAAAGTTGCGAGCTGAACCAGGTTGCCAAACGTTACGTTGCGAAAAAGCAGTAACCGGTAAGGTCTTACTTTGTACTAATACTGGTAATTTCTTTAATTCATTGCTGGTAGTAATTAAGTTGGCAAAATAGTCTACAATGAATAAATTAATAGTTCTATCTATCTATAGATATCTAGTAAATCAGACATACCTAAATTAAGTGCTCAAGCGCTGGTTTAAGTATGTTTGTGAGTAGGTACAAACCTTTCTTTCACATAAGTCGTACTCTGTTTCTGCATTTTTATTTTTATAAATATGTTTACATACATTTAAAGATTAGTTTTGCTATAAAATAGCTGTGCTGTAATAGCTTAAGCGTTGTACAATAGTCACCCATGATAAAATATTTATTATCCTCTACAGATTTCTAAGTTCTTTTCAATTTAGTGTAAATCAGTGTTTGACTTAAGCATTGTGAGAATTGATAAGACGAATTTTTCGTCACATGGGCGACCACAGACTCACTAATGCTCCGGTATTTATCATCAATATCCGGGTTCCTCGTCACACACCAGCAGGTCAGCGAGAACGCTCTGACCGGTGATGGTGGAGATTGCTTGCTGACCGGGTATTTACTGCCGACCCGGGCTAGTATGTGTATGATTGAGTGTTAGGTTGATACACCTTGTATCCTTCTGGATTCTTCTTGTTCTTTCTATTTAGGTAGGACAGAAACTAGAGTTGGTACCCAATTATAGGGTAAGATAAATTCAGTTTTTAATTATAGAATATCAATTAATTATTGTTATTAATTATTAATTAATTTAGAATTATATTATTTAGATATCAATTATTTCAGCTTTGGGTTGAGTATTAAAAGTTCTGTTTTGTGATCCAAAACCAAGATAACTTAATCGTTTGTGAATCTGCATCACTCATCGTAAAAGTAAAAGTAAGTAAAAGTGAGGCCGGTTACAGCTACCTGCGGCGACTTCTCGTCCAGTGGCGACTCGTTCCTCAGCGGTCCTCCGTTTTTGGCGCTGGTCCGGCGGGCGGCGGCGGCTCGGCGCGGTAGTCCCACGGCGGTCGACGGCAGGGGCGCCCGACACTCAGTCGTTGCTGGTATGCGCGGCGGCGCCCCCCAGAGTTTAGAGCACCTCGAGATCTTTTTACAGTAGGTGGCTTGTATAATGCAATAATAATTTATTAAGACGAAGATTCTTAAAATGATTGACCTGATTATTAGTAGGTTTAAGCATACTTACATCATCTACGCTCTTTACTTACGTGCAGTATTGGAGTATTGTTGCACATGTTATATATGCGATTTACGCGGAGCAACAAGGACTCGCACTATAAAAATGGAGTATTGTTGTATCTATATGCTATGTATATATGGTTCCTCTACGCGATTTACGCGGAGCAACAAAGACACACACTATAAAAGTGGAGTATTGTTGTACCAATATGTTATGTACCTCTATATGGTTCCTCAGACGCGATTTACGCGGAGCAACAAAGACACACACTATAAAAGTGGAGTATTGTTGTACCAATATGTTATGTACCTCTATATGGTTCCTCAGACGCGATTTACGCGGAGCAACAAGGACTCGCACTATAAAAGTGGAGTATTATTGTACATGTCATGTATTTATGAGTTTTCGACGCGATTTACGCGGAGTAACAAAAAGGCTACCACTATTAAAGCGGGGTAACAAGATATCGACACTGCTGACAGGTACACTATTAAAATGAATTGTATGTACTTACATAATTATATTATATGTCAAGCGTCCTCGACACGATGTACGTGGAGTAACAGGACTTCTATACTACGTATTAAAGTGGATTGTCGATATGTACAATTAAGGAATATTAACAGAGTCTCAACACTCTTAAAGTGAAGCAATATATGCATTTATTATCCTTAACGCCACTTGTGTACAGTACCAAGACCGAGACATTATTAGAGTGAAATGTAGGTAGGACTTTAGTTAATCTTTAACAATATTCAAGTCATGTAAAAATAAAAGGTTTGTGATACTTGTGTCGTGATTCAACACTATTTAAATGAAGAGTATAAATATCATCAGTATATTCATTTGAATTGGGGACGTACGTTACGTAGTATAAATATTAATAATTACATCATAATTTTATCGGTCTGATCAAGACGGTCAAAATATGCGGGTAGGTGTATTTATCATCACCTAATTTCTGTCCGCAGCTGTATTCCAGTACAATTTTAGTGCTGTTTTTTAATACAAATAGTAATAATGATTATTTTACCTGACTCGCTAGCATCATAAGGATCACGTTCCCATCTAGTGTTGTAACTATTACCTGCCGTCACTTTCTAATGATTTTGAACAACGTGGTTTTTCCAATGATTTCTGCACTTTTTTCACTTAATATTATCATAGCCAATAACTCTTGGCATAAGCTTTCCCATTTATGGAGCACCGGGAGGTGTGATTCCGATAACACAAAAACACGTAATGAGGCTAGACGACGCGGGCGCAGAGTTGCTAGCGCGCAGTGGTGGGGAGCGGAACCGGAAATGAAGCTTTTTTTTTTTTTTTTTTTATAGCTCTAAATGTGTGAGAAGATAGCACCATCTCACGAGCTGCACTGTAATATTATAATCGTCTTCGGTTGAAACCCGAAGGATAATTTCCCTTTATAAAATTATTTAAATTTCCTAATAGAAATCTTAAAAAGCCGTGGTGGTGGTCTAGTGGTTGATCTATGGCCTCTAAAGGAGAGGACGTGAGTTTCAAACCCGGGTTCGCACTTCCTGCTTTTTTTCGAAATTCATGTGCGAAATTTTCATCGTTGGAAACCCTTACAACCTGCGAAGCAATTCAATGGTGTGTATAAAGTTCCTAATCCCCACTGGGCCTGCGTGGAAACTGAACCCTGTGTCCAGTAATGGAACGTATGTAGGCTGGATGATGATATGATGTTAAAAAATAATATGAATCTAACTACCAAGAACAAAAATCAGCGAATATTTGGCGTATGTACAGAATTCCACACACGTTACTGTAATATATGTACCGTGCGGCGACATTCATTATTCACAATTCGTATAAAGGCCGTTGGGTGCGCGTGCATAACACCGACCAAATTGTATGAAGCTCTCAAATGATTTGCCTGTATAAGTAATCTATTCGTGCGTAATGAATTACTTGGATCGGTGTATGCGAGATGTGTTCAAATTTTCAAAGGGACATGCAATCGTTTTTAACCCAAAATACAGCAATATTTTTTTATTTTATTCATTTAAAGATGACCAGAGATTGAACTTTATCTCACCTGATGGTAAGTGCCGATGAACTCACGGGTTCAGCCACGCCTGTTTATTCTGGTCTTAAACCCGAATGTGTCGTGTGTCTGTTACAACATGAACAAAATGAAAACAAAATATATCAAAATGTCTGTTAGTTTCCAAACAGATGGATCAATTAGAACCATGTTTTTTTTTCTCAATGGAAAGCTAAATGTAAACGAGTACGATCGTTCTAAGCTTAATTACGGCCAAATGGGTAAAAATACATTTTAGACTTTTTTTTTTAATCATCAAACTGAAAATGGAAACTTTCTATAACTAAAAAAACATTCTCCAGAAGTGTATTATCATTTAAACGACCGAATAACTGCGTAGGCAAATAATTGGTCTGACCCAAAAAGAGATCAGTAAACATTTTATCGAAAGCAATTTCTGAGTACACTTTTAAGACGTATTTCAAAAGAACCAATATAAGTAGTGGGCCAAGGATGAACCACTAACCTTTCCTTTTCTATCCCGTCTTTTGTAATATTTTATCGTTTCCCTTGTCAATGTCGTCTAAAGGAAATAAAAATATATTTTTACGAGAAATTAATAACTTTAGGGATCAGATGACATACAATGTAATCATTGCATAAAATGTCAGCGAAATTTGGTAATACTTTTAACAACTTTCAAACATAGATAACGTCATAGTTAAAAATAATCACAAACGGGACTTATCACGCTATTATTACACAAGTAATATTTACCTCGACGTTTCGGCAACCACGCTCGTGACCACGGCAACTGTAACGTTGCCGAAACGTCGAGGTAAATATTACTTGTGTAATAATAGCGTGATAAGTCCCGTTTGTGGTATTTTGACTATGAGTGAGAATCACGAAAGTTTAAAACGTTATATAAGATAACGTCAACTACATTTCAATAGAATGTGATAATTTTCTAGACTTTAAGAAACCCTAACGTGGGCACACTGAATTATGTTATGCATGTCCCTGTTGATATGATTATAATCTAAAAGGAATCGAAAAAGAAAAATAGTTACATCACCAAGGCCTAGGCAACCCGGTGTTCATAAATGTTGGCTGGAAGTGTGCACAGAAATTGTCAGATTCTATTGAAGTGGAGTTTAGTAGGTATATTTTCGTTTTTTTTTTGCGTGACAAGAACCGACAGTGCTATTTCACGACTGTAGCAGACATAACCATTAAGACTACATTCATAAGCCGTGAGTTCACGGTGGATGCAGGCGGCTTCGAACCGAATCAACTGTAGATCTATAGGGGAGGCCTATGTCATACACTGGACGTCCTACGGCTGATATGATTATTATCAAGATGGCGATGTGACATAACCATTGATATAATATTATAAGCGTTTTTCTCAATCCTGTGCGAATATCGAAGTAAAAAAGTTGCTTCTATGCAGTAACAAATACACACGCACTCACGAATCATTTTCATTTAAAAATATTAGTAGGATCAGGTTATTATAAAACTGGAAATGTACAACGAACTATTCACGAAGGCGATGTTATATTTTACCATTAATATCTGTGACAATACATAACCCTTTTCCACCCTTAAAACCTGTCGATCGCAGTCCGTCTTCATAAACCGTCATGAATATTTTATACTCTACATATTCAGTAAAATGTCCAAAATAAAAACGTTGAAACATACAAATCCCTGGAGCAACGCCAATTTGTAATATGTAATACGACAGCTGACTATTTCTTTACGCCGAAGTTGAATAGAAATAAGGTTTAAATTCTTTATTTTCCAAGTTAAGTCCTGCTTCTGACAGGTCCATGCAATGGTAGGAAACTGTGCATATTTCATAGGTTTTTGTTTTTTTCAAGTCTTGGAAAAAGTTGACGTCGATAAAGTTATTTTCATTCCTTTGTGTTTCCATTTGACTTGGGTTTAGCGGGTAAAAAGGTTTTTGGGTACCTATTGCTTGCTTACCTTCAGATATTTTATATAGTAGCCCACCTTACTATATGAAAAGCTCTGACAGCTGATTGGTATTTTATTTTTTTAAGTATTGAAGAAGGTAGGTTAATAAAAGTGTCCTGCATCTAATGGTTTTTTTTTAGAAACTGTCAGAGCTTTTCCTATAATAAGTATAA
>NC_133478.1:5364652-5426501 GCF_025370935.1 Choristoneura fumiferana
TTATAGATTTTCCTGTAATCTGTAGGTTTAGAAGTATTTTATATTTTTTAAGTATTTTTTTTATAAATTGGTTAAGTAGGTAAAAAAAAAGGTTAAAGTCGCGGGTTCACGATGGATGGAGGCAGTTCCAACCGAAGCAACTAGTACCACTACCATGAGTTAACAGTGACCGTACTCGATAGCGACGGCGTAAATTATTTGTAGAGGCGCTGTACAATTCTCCATACAAATAATTAACGCCGTCGCTATCGAGTACGGTCACTGTAAACTCATGGTGTGGTACTGGAGTTCTATGGGGGGGCCTATGTCCAACAGTGGACGTCCTACGTCTGATGTGACGATGATAATGAAATAAACGGGTTTCTGTCATAAAAGCGAATATCGAAGTGACTCAAGTGACATAAAGACAAACAAGTTCACAGAATCTTTAGAACATTTGCGAGTGAGACGGACAGCCATTTAATTTTATAAGAATTCTATTGCTTTTAAAAAGTAAAAATGAAATGGAAAAAATGCCGTAACTCACGCTTTGAATCTCAAAGGCAGTGGCAGTGCTAGCTGTATTACCATTACAAACACCCGGGATAACGGAATTTTTCAGAGCTCATCTAAATGAGCTACTTTTAAAGCACTTTGAGTATGGAATTTACATGATTAAACTTAATATTTAACTATGAAAGCAGCTTACTAGCCCAAGTCTACTGCAGTACAACAGTGAAATAGATTGTTTGAGAAACCGTGGCATGGCTGTATGGTGTGTACGTGGCGTGTATGTATTAAATAAGAACACAACGGCGATTAAAACATTTGCGTGGTTGTTATTGTGCTTAGGTTATTGTCATAATAGAATGACGTAGAACTAGACCCGATTGCGAGTTGTAGGCACTTTTCTGGCTTTTTAATGTTTTCTACTTCCGGCATAATTTAGAAAAAAATCTAATCACACACACACACACACACACACACACACACACACACACACACACACAAACATCACGCCTGTATTCCCAAATGGGGTAGGCAGAGCACACGAAACGTTACCGCTTCGGAGCCGCTTCTAGTTAGCTATAAAACCTAAAAAACAAAATCAGATAGGAAAATCAGCAAGTTCGATAATTTAGTACATAATCTTGTTGATTTTGCCATATAGATGTTAAAATTTGTCAAAACTTCCGATTTTAAAAAGAGCATTTAAAAAAACAACGCACCTAAATTTATGTTTTAGTCCCATATCATCAACCGGATTTATAGAAGCTTTGACGTGTTATATCAACACCAAAAACACTCCAATTGTGCTTTTCGTAGACTCATAATGTCGCCAAAGGGGTATTCATAGCTACGGAAGTGGTTATCGTTACTATATTCAAATACTGGCACAAAATAAAATAAAAGATGAACAAAAAAGTTGCCAGTAGTATGATATCGTCAATATAACTGCCCACATATACCAAATTGTTGATATGAAAGCAAGCTTCATGTTGAAGAACGTGTCATTGCATTTATTCACAATTTCAATAGTGCCATCCTCAGCATTCGAATGAATCTTCCGAATAGAGATTGAAAGGTACTAAAATTGAATTCGGATTTAGCTCCTTGAATTTTTTGACGAGAAATGCAACTCTTCGTTGGATTTCTTTTGAAGGCATGTGCGCGACGCGGGTGCAGCCCGGTCATTACTCGATGAAACTTTCTTTGAGGTGAGGGCTTTGGCATATTGACGATTTTAGAAGCAATTTATATATTGTCCCGGTTTAGGACGTTTAACTTTAAATGTATTTTGTCTTGGCTGTTCATTCCATATCCTAAACTGTGCCTAAATTATAACGATTAACGACTTAACAAGTTGAGCTTGATACAATACAATACAATACAATAACTCTTTATTGCACACCAATACAGTAAACAGTACAGAGAACACAAGTATATACATAGAGATTTTCTAAGGTAAGCAATAGCGGCCTTATCGCTTGATCCCCGTTCACGGCAGATATTTTTTTTATAGATCTCGAGTCTGGGTCCTAAGTACACATAATTAGGTAAGTATGTATTTATATATTTCAGTATGTTTATTCGTTGCCTAGTCAGCCTTGCTTACGAGTACTTCGAGACTAGGTCAATTGGTGTCAATTGTCCCGTGTTATTTTATTTTTGTAATTTAAAGTGTGTTTTATTCGAATACTGTTCAAAAATGTAAGAATTTATCTTTCAGATATTTAAGAGTTGGGAGATGGAGCGACGACCTGGTTAAGATCGCGGGATCGCGGTGGATGCGAAAAGCACAAGACCGGTCTGAGTGGAGAGCCTTGGCCTATGTCCAGCAGTGGACGTCTTTCGGCTGACATGATGATGATGATGATTTAAGAGTTCTTAAAAATGTCAACCACGCTTAGTTGGTTTTATAAAAACGTTTATCGCAAAAACAGGGAACTGCGTCTGCAAATATTGAATCCTACCTCTATTTCCTAGTCCGACCGAACAGGACTACACAGGTATAATTGTAATTGTAGGCCGCCACGTCTATATCACCAGACTGTCGCAGTAAAATACTCCTGCCACGGCACGTAAATCCGTAAAATATACCTCTGCTCGTAATGGACGATAAAACAAATTGTGAGCTAAATACATCATGGGGATAGAGATTTAAAGTTTAACCGTGTAATGGTAAACCTGATAGAGTAACGGGACGGGGACGGAATCATAATGGTCATAGTTTCGTCGACGTGAAGAGACGATGAGAGCCATGTACTCGTATGATGCTAACATGCACGGAAGTAATAAAGTGGAATAGAGATGGCTGAAAAATCGAAAATTTACTTTCTCGGCTCAGTCCGTAACTAAGCGCTCTTGATTTATGTAATGAATGAGCCAGTCTTTATTGTAGGCTTTATTTACCGAAAAATAGCGTGACAGGAATATCGCGACTGTATGCAATAGACACTGTATTTAGTTTTAAATAATCCAAATTATGAATAACATCTGCTCATCACTTGTTTCAAAAATACGGTTAAGACACATCTTACTAAGATGCTGCATAAGTTCGATTGCACTTCAACAATTTGGCACAAGCGTTAAAGACATTACTGATAACCAGGGAGCGTAACTTTGGTGCCGATGACAGAAGTATGACGTAAAGCTAAGTACAGAGAGTTTTTATCCAGGCCGCTTTAGTTCACTGGTAAAATCAATGTCAGATAGAATGCAGTCAATTTTCATGGATGGTTTTGGAATTTGGAATTGCCAGAAGTTTTAAGCAAAGAAATATTTTAAAATCATTGCCATCAAAAAAAATATTTACATGAAGAAAGGTTTTGACCTTCAACAATATTTTGCTCCATGTGCGGTTATGAGGATTATGACCTGTACAACGCCAATAATATTTGTAACTGGTAGGAGATTCAAGAGTTATATTTTCTTGAGTGTACACGTGAAACTTATTTAAGTAAATAAAAACAAATATATTTTTTTACAATTAGATTACCCAGTAAAATATTTTATTTACATGGTATTTTGAATTTACATCACCACTAAATAATTTATTGAATCAGGCGTTACTTTGCGGAGGTCCATATCAATCGCGGTCCATATTAAGGTCGCGGGTGAGCAAGGAATTATTTTAGTTCATCACCACTAAATTTAAGAGTCATTAGCATAATTGCAGTGTTGTAATTTTGTTTTAAGAACACGGCCTATTTGTGACCACGTCATAACGACGTCACCCGCACCAAAGTTACGCTCCCTGCTGATAACAATCGAATTATTTTTACACCTATCTATTAAACCCTCATTTTCCGCTAAACGTGTCCACGTCTGCTTCAATTCCAAAGCATCACCAGTAATCTAGAAAACCTTTCAGCTTTTTAAACGCCTTCCATTCCGTCCAGTATCCTCATCGATAGCAGTTTTTCCTCCAACCCAAAACGATACGTCAAGGGGAGTGATTGCAGCCATCAGTAGGGCTAGGGCACCTGCAGCAGTCATCATTCTTTATAAAGGTACCGTGCACGTCGGAGAGAATTGTCCCTTTCATGTATCACACGGTTGGTGCATACAAATCTTCGGAGTTTAAGGGTGCAGTTTGATTTATTTTTAATGGTACTATGTAAAAAGATACTTAAGAAGAGGAACTTAAATTAAAATTAAAGAAGCTCGGTTTCTGTCGCCTGTCTTCTTAGAAATAGCTTGCTAGGCGAATACATCTTGCGTTTTGTACTGCACGTAATTTCGTTTTCAGCACTTCTTTATGTTTACGGTTTAAAACGGGGGTAGAAAAAGATAGTGAATGCAATCGCAAACGTCAGCACGTTAGACAATACGGTGACGGGTCAGTCAATCAGCTAAGAATCTGGCCAATCTGTATTGTAATTTTGTAAATTATTTTCATTATACAATCAGGCAAATAACCGATCAGCTTTCCCTCGGTTAAATGTTGACATGCAACACTGACAATAAATAAGACGCGTCTCTTTCTACTTGCAAGTTCATCTGTAGTGGCAAATTTATTTGATAGAGACAGTTATATGAAAATTGTAAGACCATTCCTTTGACCGACCAATACTCTTATAAAAATCCCGCTACACCAATTCCGCTATGCTGATACAAACCATCCATTTTATATCGATCGACCACAGCCGCGTCATCAATAATGCCGCAAGGCCACAAATGCATACTTTGTTGATGCAGTGTGAATCCGCCTTTCTATTTTTTGATGATTTTTTATTGTGGCAGCTCTGTATTAAAAAAAAGTTGATTAGACGCTCTACGCTGAAAATAAGATGGTGTTTTACTTCTCAAGCTCTCTCCTTTCAAATAAATAAATCATTCCTATGAAGAAAGAAATATCCCAACGAGACATCCTTCACATTCTGGCGACCGTGGCTGCGAAAAAACAGCAATCTTCACGAGGGATTTCGTCTCAAGGAAAGAATAATGGACACGAAGGTAAAGATGCGATCCGTCGTAAGACGCCATTTTACAAAAGGCGCTAATTCCTTAGAAGCTTTATTAAAAGCAGATAAATTCATAGAATTCGAAGCCAAAGCGAGCCACAAATTAGTCCACGAGGCATATATTAAACTAATCACGTTGGATGAAGAAATTCAACAGTTGATTCTCGCCGACACCACGTGGGAGGAAAACTTGGTAGAAAAAGAGATGGACGAGACGTCCAAATACAAGTCGCGTTGGGCAGTATTAGAAGCACAATACGAAGCAAAAATAAAATTTCCCGAGACACTTGATAGCAAAGAAAAACGGTTCAAGCTGCCACGCCTAGAATTCAAAAAATTCGACGGCAATATCAAAAACTGGTTAACGTTTTGGGATCCTTTAAAAAAATCCATGAGGATTCTACAATGGAAGAATCGGACAAATTACAGTACCTGTCCCAAGCCATGGAGCCAGCGACAGACGTTAAGACCTTAGTAGACAGCTTTCCTTTATCACCTAAAAGCTACCAGTTATGTTTAGCTGAACTAAAATCAAGGTACGCACGTGAAGACCTGCTCATCCAAGTTTACGTCCGGGAGCTGTTGAACCTCATTTTATGTAAGGAAAGAAACGATCTGACTTCACTGTACGATAAGTTAAACACACAACTGAGGTCTCTGGAAATTCTTGGCGTGACTAAAGACAAGTTTTCTGCGTTTCTATTGCCCATGGTCGAATCTGCTTTACCAGCGGAAACACTTAAAGCATGGGAAAGGGTGAGGCCAGAGGATATCAGCGACTTACTTACATTTCTATTACAATTTTTAAAAAGGGAAGTAGAAAGTGAGCAAAGGATCGCAATGGCAAAAGAAACTTTTAAGTCTGATTCGTCTGAACCAACTGCAGCATGCTTTATGGCTAGCACAAGAAGACCAAGCAACACAAACACATGCTTATGGTGTGAAAAAACTCATTCAAGCGTAGAATGCTACACTATTGCAAAACTCACACTTGATGAGAGACGAGAAAAACTAAAGAAGAAGAAAGCATGTGCACTGTGCTTACGAATAGGACACCATGCAAAAGTGTGCAGATCATATGTAAAGTGCTATGTATGTGGGCAAAGACACTCACCTGTACTGTGTCCCGGGACGTCTCAACCTGAAATGAAACCAGCAACCAAGCATGAGAAAAAAGATACTGAACCAGTTCTTCAAAATCTCTCCAACTCCGAGAAGAAGACGATGGGGACAACAACCTTTCTACAGACAGTAGCGGTAGAAGTGACCTGCAATGGGAAAAAAGAAAAAGTAAGAGCCTTGTTCGACAGCGGGTCACAGAGGTCCTACATCAAGGAGGAGGTAGCAGTGAAACTGGGCATACCTGTGGCAGGCGAAGAAGAGCTGAGCCATGCACTATTTGGAGGAGTCACTGTATCCTTTAAACAATACAAAACCTATAATTTCACTATAGAAAGTCTCGACTCTAATTTCAAATTACAAATGTCAGCCTTAGGGCAATCTTGCATATGCAAACATGTACCCAAAGTGGACGATTCTAAGATGTCAAGGTTGTTGAATAAACATAACATTAGGTTGACAGAAATTGAGACAACGGAAATAGGTTTATTAATAGGAGCAGATTACTTAGGTTTACTACTTACAAATTCATTTGTCCATCTTGAGAATGGTTTAACTGCTGTAAAATCTAACCTAGGGTGGACAATTCAAGGAACAATGACAGTAGCAAACACTAATGTTGTATTATCTCTCTTTTGTGCCCAAAATATAAAAAATTACTGGGATCTAGAATTGTTAGGTATTAATGATCCAACACAGGTGCAGTCCAAGCAGCAGAGAGAAGAGGAAGTGATTGCAAATTTTGAAGAAAACATCCATGTCAATGAACAGGGCAGGTACGAGGTCTGCCTTCCATGGAAGGCAGGACATGATGACTTGCTGAGCAACCAGGAACTCTCCATTCGCCGCCTAGAATCAACAACAAAGAAATTAATAACATGTGGTAAGTTTCACAATTATAATGAGATTCTAGCTGAATGGGAGCAAGCAGGGATCATCGAAGAAGTACCTGAAGCAGAGAGAGACACGGAGAGAGCTCACTACTTACCTCACAGGGCGGTGACCAAAGAGGCCAGCCTTACCACTAAGCTGCGACCTGTCTACGACGCATCTGCAAAAGATAAAAAAGGTAAATCATTAAATTCATGCCTGGATAAAGGTATTAATTTTTTAGATAAAATACCCAAATTACTGACAGGGTTCCGCAAAGGGTGTATTGGCGTGACTGCAGATATTGCCAAGGCATTCCTACAGATTTCAGTGACACCACAAGATAGAGACTATCTCAGGTTTGTTTGGTGGAAAGATAACTCATGTGAGGAGATTAAGGTGTATAGACACTGTAGAGTAGTTTTTGGATTGACAGCAAGTCCGTTTTTACTGTCTGCAACCATCTCACACCACCTTAATCAAGTCACAGATTGCAAAAACACAGCAAATATCCTAGCAAGCTCATTTTATGTAGATAATTTAGTCACCAGTCTTGATTCCACAGAACAAACACTTCAGTTCATGCAAGAAGCTAAAAATATTATGCATGAAGGCAAGTTTCATCTGAGACAGTGGGTCACATCACCTTTACGTATAAACGAAAGCAATAATAAGGTAATATCGGTATTAGGGCTTCAGTGGGACACTGTCTCAGATGAGCTTTATTGCAATCTGAATGCCTTTCCATCATGTAGAGAGATAGAGAAATTTACAAAGAGAAATATATTATCCTTGACACAAAAAATCTTTGATCCGATCGGGTTCACATGTCCTGTAAGTTTAATTCCAAAGTTAATTTTACAACAAATCTGGAATGAGAAAACTTCTTGGGATGAAGAAATTACAGGCGATATTGTAAGAAAATTCAAAACATGGTATGTAAACATTGAATTTTTAAAGGAATGTAAGTTACCTCGTCGAGTATCAGCAGAGAGACTGCAAGATTCCGAGACAAGTCTGCACATGTTCTGTGATGCAAGCCAGGATGCCTATGCTGCATGTGTCTTTTTGAGATCCACAAATAAAGGTAATGTGACAGTCCGTTTACTATGTGCCAAGTCAAAGGTAGCTCCGCCTGAAAAGGTAACAATACCACGACTAGAACTACTAGCAGCACTTATAGGTTCTAGGCTACTAGCAGAGGCACGGAAAAACTTAGATTTGAGCTGCGATGAGTTTTGTTGGTGTGACTCTGGAGTGGCATTGTGCTGGATAAAGAGACAGCTACCATGGAATACATATGTAGGCAATCGTGTAAAGGAAATTAGACAAAACACTGATATTAACAACTGGCAACACATTCCAGGAACAGAAAATTGGGCAGATCTGGCGTCCAGAGGATGCGACGCGCGCCAACTGCTGGAGGTACGATGGTGGGAAGGGCCGCGCTGGCTGCTTCAGCGACCAGAGCTGTGGCCGCGGTCAGCGCTGGTAGTAGACGAAAAGGTAGCCAACCTAGAACTGAAAAAGAGAGCTGTATGTAGTACAAACACTTACAGAGAGAAAGGTATGATACAGAGTCTATCTCATTACTTCCACAAATACACGAAAATAGTAAGAATGACAGCGTGGATGCTGCGATTCATCTTCAATGCGCGTCACGGAAAAGGTAAGAAGAAGGGAGACCTGACATATGAAGAATATGTTGAAGCTGAAAAAATAATAATATTAATAATACAAGCAGAAAATAAGGAGTATGTTGAGAAGCAATGTGGAAAATCAACACAGGTATACTATGACACTGATAAATTACTCAAAGTGAAGACAAGGTTATTATTTACCGACTTACCTGAATGCACGAAGTCGCCTGTAGTAGTTCCCGCAAAGAATGACATCATCCGAAGAATGGTGGAGCAGCGGCATGTACAGCTTCTTCACGCAGGTACAAACATGATGATTACCGACCTCCGAAAGCGATTTTGGATTATTGGCATAAGAGTTCTAGTTAAATCGGTAATAAATAAATGTATTATTTGCAAGAGACATACCTCGCAGCCGTTTCAAGCACCGACAGCGCCACTACCTGTAGAGCGAGTGCAGCTGACCGCACCGTTCGAGGTGACAGGGGTCGACCTGGCGGGGCCTTTATACTTACGACACGGTGAGAAATGTTGGGTCGTGCTCTACACATGTGCAGTGTACCGAGCGGTACATTTAGAGTTGACTAGGTCACTGTCAACAGAGGCCTTCTTGCAAACATTCCGTCGTTTCATAGCAAGGCGAGGACGAGCAACCTCAATGATATCGGACCATGGAACGAATTTCACAGGTACAAAACATTTATTAGAAAATATAGATTGGGATGAAGTGCAACGCCAATCGACAATACAACGGATAAGATGGAAACTGAACGCACCAGCAGCAGCGTGGTGGGGTGGTTTTTACGAGAGGCTAATAGGCGTCATGAAAAACTTGCTCCGAAGGGTCTTAGGTAAGAGGTCAGTGTCCTATGAAGAAATGCAGACAGTGCTGTGCGACTGCGAAGCCGTCATGAACGACCGACCACTAACCTACGTAGAAGATGACAGCGCCAACGCATTAGAACCGTTAAGTCCATCAAGTTTTTTACAAACCTTATGTTCATCAGATACAACTGATCTTGATCGCATAGACACAACCAGTCTAAACATACGGTTGAAATACCTACAAAAGCTCAGAGAAGATTTTCGCCAACGATTCAGAAACGAATATCTCACAACACTAGTACAAAGACAGAAGGACAAGTGTAGTAATCTTAAGGTAGGTGACATAGTTTTAGTAGAAGGAGAAGACAGAAGAATAAAGTGGCCACTAGGACTGGTAGTCGAAACATTCACAGGTAAAGATGGTATCCATAGGGCAGCAAAGGTGAAAACATCAGCTGGATACAAAACTCGACCTGTCCAACGCCTTTACAGGCTAGAAATTTCTTCCTCAGAGGTGGAGGGACAGCATAATAAAGAAAACAGCTCCGATCCCAGAGGTAAGAAATTTCATATCATCACTAACTCTCAGGAGGCCATAAAGACCAGCACACCCACAGACGAGGTTATTGAGGCACCAATGCCAGACAAAATTACTGAAAAGGTTACCCGTACTGGTAGAGTTATCAAAATACCAAGTAAATATAATATATAAATACTATTTTCCATAATAATAATATGTATGTAATCTGGGTTTAATATCACTGAGATAAACTGTTTCATTACTGATTACACTAACTAAAGCATTTATTTATTTCAATTTCTGTCAACCTAAATGTTTATTAAATTTAGTAATATTAATATAAGTAAATTCATGATATCAAGTCCAAGGCTTGTTTCAATAAAGAGTAACTTATTCTAAAAGAGTGCAGAGATAAATTAAAAATGTGAAATATAAGAGATTATGATTATGACACAATTCTGACTATTTTTATGGTTTTTATTATGTAACAATAAAAACAAGCAATGTACCAGCCTTTCATATGTACAGATTCCTGATTTCATTGATAACAAAGTGTAACTATAATTAAAATAACACTACTAGAGAAAGGTAAATAAAGTGGTTGTTGCTATAATTTCAAATGTATATGTAAAGCAATTACTATGGATATATTTAAATAGTTGAATTAATTTGGTAATGCTAAATTTATATTAATTGCAAAGATTATTTGAAATAAGTTGACAATAAACTCGGTTCTGTTGTATAATATGACATATTTACAGGCTAACATAAATATTGTGTATTTAAGTTATGTTGTGGGAAAAGTCTTTCCATGTCAGTGTTTATGACGCTAAGATTAAGATTGATTTTTGTTTGGCATAGGTAAAGACATACATATTTTTGTGACTTTCCTAACATTGAATTTCACTGTTGTAATTTTAGGTTTGAGGTACCATGCTACTGACAACTGGTACTGATTTTAATAATTTGAAATTTCTTGTAGGAAATTGTTAAGTCGGATGCACACAGTTATATTTCTGCTTTCTGGTGTGGAGGATGTTGATGCAGTGTGAATCCGCCTTTCTATTTTTTGATGATTTTTTATTGTGGCAGCTCTGTATTAAAAAAAAGTTGATTAGACGCTCTACGCTGAAAATAAGATGGTGTTTTACTTCTCAAGCTCTCTCCTTTCAAATAAATAAATCATTCCTATGAAGAAAGAAATATCCCAACGAGACATCCTTCACAACTTTATTAGGTGCGCAAGCGTCGATACATCAGTCACGGTCTCCTGGGGAGCGTGTTACAACCCATTTTACCACGATTTGCTGTCCCCTTGCGTTTAGCGAATTGGACGCAAGTGACGATCGAAACGCCATTTTGGTTTTGAACGATATTAAAACTGAAGCTATTGAATTGTTTTAACAACTAAGAAAAGTGTGTAAAAAATAAGACAAATGTCGTAGCGTTACAAAGACAGAAAGATCTTTTTAATCCAATTGTTATTTAAAGCCGTGTAGAAAGCCGTGGTGGCCTAGTGGTTTGACCTATCGCCTCTCAAGCAGAGGGTCGTGGGTTCAAACCCCGGCTCGCACCTCTGAGTTTTTCGAAATTCATGTGCGGAATTACATTTGAAATTTGGGAACTATGGCCCAAGCCCTCTTGTTCTGAGAGGAGGTCTGTGCCCAGCTGTGGGACGTATATAGGCTGGGATGGGATGTTATTTAAAGGTCATGATATTATGGCAGGAAAAAACTACATTGTAAACAAAATGCTATCTGAAAGTTAAACTTGCCAATCGACTAACTAATAGATACCTAATAATAATTAATACCATAGCATTGCGGCTTCCTTGTTGAAGTTCCGCGCGACGTCACAACGTGCGACACTTTTTAGCACGGCGTGACGTTACGAGCCCCCATTCCCGAACTTTGACGCGCTTCGTTTTTATCATTTTTTGCTTGATTGACTAAATACGAGTCCGTATAAATAAATAATAAATCAATCCATCCATCCATTCCCGTCGTTCCCTCATGACTGAGGATCGTGGGATACATCAATAAATATATTCTATTTACCTAGGAAACTACCTAAAGATAGCATAAAAAGCTTTTCGCACCTACCTGTACCTATAGAGGCCGGTTACCTAATGATTCGCCGACTATTTTTAGGCAGATTATTGATTGGCAGACAACGTTTCGCCGAGTAACGGTACGCTGATGAATTTGTACGCAGATGTATTGTTTCGCAGACTAACGTTTCGTAACTCAACCTTTAGCAGACTATTTACTTGGCATATGAGTCAGTAAGCCGAACAACTATTCACAGAAATTCGTTTAGCCTATTAATCACTACACATTTTGCACATTTGCTCGAACAACCTTTCACTTTTGTAACGGTTGAACTATTTATTATTCAGTGCGCATATCAACTTTTCGCATCTTTTCGTTTCGGTTGGGGAATGGCATTCAATACCGCGAATATGTGTGGATTACACTATGGCCTTATTGGCATTTTTACACGCCGTGCTGACCGCGCATTCTATATGATTTTCTTATGTACCCTCATAAGTTTTAAAAGTAGGTATAACGCAAGTAATAAACGTATGTTTGACCATCATTTGTATTTATTTTATATTGGAGTCTATACAACAAACCAAGTCGCGATGCTAGCAGTTCGGTTCTGGCACTTCGCCGGCCGCTGCCGCGGCACGCTCGCTTCGCTCGCTCGGCTCGTGCGTTGTTGGTCGCAATTCTACCTAACACTCCTCCTCGCTAACGCTCGTCGTCGCACCTAACTACATTTTGATAACAGCTAGTATATTTATATAGTCAACTCAGTAAAATCCTACCTGTCGTTTGACCGATTTTATCTACGCAGATTACAAAACAAAAATAGGCTGAACATTAAATCTACTTAACAATATGACTGCCATGTGATAACTCTGCTTATCGTATCTCGACGAACAGTTGTTCGGTTTACTGAAACAATTACGAAACAAACAATCTACTAAACGTAAATCTGCTTATCGCTATTCTTCCTACCGACTACTCGGCGAAACGAATAATAGGCGTAACGAAATTATACCAAACGTTGCTCGGCCAAAAGAAAAATCTGCCAATAGTTGTCTGCGAAACGAAAATATGCGTAATAAAACTCGGCGAAACGATAGGTCACCATAGAGGCCACATCATAGTCAACCACAATAAAAAAAATTTTACACAAAAAGCGTTACAAATTTCATTTTTTAATACATTTTCTTGACTTGTATTGTCATCCAAACTACCCCATTAACCGTTGAAGACTTCCGACCTGCGGGCACTATTACTTATTCTGTGCCTGCGGCGAGATCATGGCCGGACCACCAGAATTTCACTACCAGATTAAAGTATTGTCACCGGAATAGCTAGGTATGCCAAATTTAAAGTATGTATGTATGTAAACTGTTTATTGCACATACAAATAAAAATACAAATACACAGAGAGGAGAACAAAGGCGAGCTTATCTCTAAAAAGGGATCTCTTCCAGCTAACCTAATTAAGAGAAGACAATTTATTATAATAGAGGATAAGCAGACAGTTAAAATGACGTGCGTAAAGTCAATCTGATCACTGGAAGGGGGTCGAAATTCGGATGCAAGATTTAACATTTAATTTGTTTACATTGCGAGTTAAATAAAAGTTTGTAAAAAACAAGCTCGCTTCAACCAGTCCCTTGCGCCATTCCACAAATGCACCGCGCCCGAACACAGGTCCCTCGGGCAGACCGCATCACTGCAGCTGGTGATTTGTCTCTGGCTAAACGATTAAGAAATTGTCTAGCAGCGTCGCTAATGCGCGGTGACACGCCTTAGGAAGTAAGGGTACGGAAGACTAATCTATGTTTAGTTTTAAATCCAATTCAGTTTCAAAGAAAAACAAACCCTTATATAGGATCTGTCAAAACCGTCTGGTATCATTTTAATTATTATCAGATAATCAGTCAGGTTCTTAGCTGTAAAAAATATTAAGATTCTAAATCAACGAGATCAAAAGATGTACGGACAGGACAAGCGTACATTCTTTGTATCAACCAAATTACCCTCCTTTTATAAGTATAATGTCTATCGACTATCATCTTTAAATAGTGTAGCTACCGCTACAAAAGATAAAGGTAAAACCCTTTGAAAATGCGTTTTCTAATGGAAATACAATACTATACAATACTTATTTTATATTTTGGTAAAAAAAAAAAAAGTATTTTTATCACCTACATGCTTTTTTTGCTGACTGTATTTTTGGGTTGACTTTACTTGCATTTTCACCCAAACTACATTTGCATACCAAATTTCAAGTCGATGCCGTTGAAGAGTTCCGTCCTGTGGAGACGATCCTGGCCAGACTACCAGGATGTCACTACCAGATTATTGTATTGTCACGCAATTTACTTATGTATAACAAATTTGAAGTCAATCCGAAGTTGGTCGAATTTAACTTGCAAGATTTGACTACAGACAGACAGACAACGGGACAAGTGAAACTAAAAAAGCTTGTTAATATATCTTTTTCTTTCACGTGAAATACTATAAAATACTAAATTATGCAGAATGTGCATTCTACATGCAACATGCAACTGCAAAAATATCTACTCAAACTATTTAAAAAAATATGTTACCACGTTCTTATCACGTCGAAAGAAGAATATGTAATTTTGAAGCATTATCAAATTAAAAAAATACCGTAGGTAATATTCCGAAAATACAGAAACTAGTCGGACCGTTCCTTTAACAAATTCCTAGTACATATTCCTTATACTGGGTGTGGCCTGTAATATAAGCAAATAATTAAAACATAGATCACAAAAAATTATTCGAAATTACCAATGACCATAGGGCTGGTGCATTTCTCATCCAACGTATTGGAATCACATTCCAGCGCGGAAATGCAGCCAGCCTTATGGGCACTCTTCCTCAGGGACAAGACTTGGGGGATATATAGTTAATTTATTTTTAGGATAGTTTAGTGTAACTTCAATTGGACCTTTTTAATTAAAAATAACTATATACTTACTTACAATAAAATTAGATCACACTCCACAAATTGAACAACATTAGTTCAGTGACTTTTAAAAATAATATTTTTTTAATTTTTATTAAGTACACTTTTATTTTTATTCGAAGAAACGATGTAAAGCAAAATGATTGATATTTGTTGCGTGACAAGCGACGTCAGCTGTGTTCTAGGATGGCGTACATTATTGGCAGTATTTAATTTGAAAAAAGGATAATTCAAAGACTCCATTACTTTTAAAGCTTGACTGGTAGAGATCCCTTAAAGGGATAAGTTCGCCTTTGTACATATATTTCATTGTTTGTCATCTGTGTTTATTTACTTATTTTGTACAATAAAGAGTTTACATACATACATACTACATACTTTTAAAAGTCGCTGAACTAATGTTGTTCAGTTTGACGAGGACGATCTATGTTTTAATTTTTGGGCTCGTATACAAATCACATTGTTCGTTTTGCATGGAACACTCATCCAACTCGCGGCACAAAAGCGCGCGAAATGTTTACCAGATCAACATCGATGTTTACTTCAGGAAACTTAGAAAATAAACGTCAATCCACGATCAGCATTTTGATCAACTTCGTTTCAAACTCCCAATTCGATTTTGATCGGGAAGTTGCTGAATCTGCAAACGAGTTTGGAAAGTAATTTGCGATGCCGTTAAAAACAAATTTAGGTTTACAACGCGGTGAGTAGGTAAAAGAACAGCTGTTGACACAAAACGAGGTGGACTAGCCAATGAATTTATTAAAATACTTATTCCTTGGGTTATTGAGATCCCCTGGGATGAGCACAGTTTATTTTGTTAGAAAACTGCAAAGGGTTCTTTTTAATGTATATTTTTATCCTACTTACGGGAAGACCGTTCACAGCCAAGAGAAATCGAAAACTTGAGGCCGACCCTAAAGAAGACGGTGGAACAATTTGGCAGGAGTATGCTTTTGTTTCGACTAGAGTGGCAGAATGGAAAGCCTGTATCCAGCAGTGAGACAATAATTATGCTTTAAAAATATTTTCAAGAGATATTTTATTTAGTTTATTTCCAGTCTTATGCTTATGGAGTATTAACATTACGATCATAGGAGACCGGGCAGCCTGGTGGTTTTTTTTTGCACATTTATATCTCACGGAACGAAATATCTATGTGCAAGCACTGCTTCTTTATCAGTAGGATTAATAGATGAGATGTCTGTCACATTCGGGACTAGTCTAGCAATCTATTCTACTCACATTTTTGACCAGGTAATTACCATCTAATCCATTATTTTAAATCGGGAGGCGTATTATCAAAACACAACGTTGTTCTTTTATCAGTGTCAATAAATCCGAGTCGGTCGCAAATTGCATCAGCCATCAATCTAAACGGTGTTACGTAGTTACGCACCCCACTACGGTCGCCATGTTGGGGGTGGGGTGACGGTTGCAGCGGGGAGATTGAAAAAAAATACTTTAAAATGTTTTGGCGAGTCCAAAATTAATAACCTGACAAAATCCGGTTATGCATTGGAATTTGAACAATTGTTGCTATTTAATTTTGTTGTTTACACCTACTTGATATTATTCATATCGGGACCACATTGAAATTGGAATACTCCAAAACTTATCCGCTTGGTTCAGATGCGATTTTATTTATAACCTAGCAGAACAAAATCAACCAACGAGAATAAGTGACAAAATACCAGGCCATGCTGTCTAGCTCGCCTTAATAAATTTTAATGATTCATTAGTTATATTATGTATTGGCTAAGAGATGTAGACCGTGGCTTTTTAATGAACTACTGATAATTACACTAGTAAGGTGCGGCCAAACCGCTGCTTTAAAACGGTGACGGTACGGAATCGCAGTGACGCATCGTATGCGCACCGTTTTTTTGCATGCTTTTCACACCGGTACTTAAAATACGCAAACGGTGCGGAATCGCAGTGATGTGCCGTAAACGTCACGACTTTTGTTCGGTAAAGACCTGAAGTTTAAGACACGTCACTGCGATTCCGTATTTTAAGCAGCGGTGTGCAGAGCATGCAATAAAAACGGTGCGCATACGGTGCGTCACTGCGATTCATTGCAGTCACCGTTTTTTAAGCAGCCGCAGCAGCAAACCGCATCTTTATTAATGACACCATTTAGTCATCATCATCATCATCATCATCATCATCATCACAGCCGAAGGACGTCCACTGTTAGACATAGGCCTCCCCCAAAGACCTCCAGTCGGTTCGGTTGGGGTTGGCAGCGGCCTGCGTCCACCGTGAACCCGCGGCTGAACTGACTAAAGACGCCCCTTGCTTATATAGCAGTTAGCGCCCTCTCCCGAGGGTAGTTTTATAAATTTGATAGAGCACCATGCTTGTCAGTTATTGTCAAATTGAATATTTCGGTGGGAGTGGTCAAAGGCTGTTAAGTGGAATTGGATCACTCAGATTGGTTGTTTCAGGGGTTTTCAGTTTGCAGCATATTTCATCACCATCATCATCGTCATATTAACCATAGTACGTCCGCTGCTGGACATAGGCTTCCCTAATAGGCTTCCAGGTTCTTTGTTAGGAAGCGGCCTGCGTCTACCGTGAGTTTGCGACTTCGACCAGGTCATCCTTCCATCTCGTTGGTGGACGTCCTACGCTGCGCACCATTTAGTAATCACCTCAAAATGGCTCATCTTTTTCAGATGCCGCAACACCGCATGTAGGTGACTGTGATACTAATGCGTTCGGTAAATAGGTCAACGCACACTTCTGTATCCGCTAACACCAAGCCCCAACCCTCACTCCCCCAAGCTAAAGACACTGTGTTTACGCAGTTATTTCTCTTCGTTAGACGGCGATTTGTCATGAATACTTTAGCGATATTGTTTTTAGATTGAGTGCAGTCTATGAATCCCGCGTTACAGGGATGTTATCTTGGAAATTGATGGCCGCTATCAGTGGGGGTGACGTTTGAAACAATATGAGGGAAAATTGCTGATTTAGAGACAGCTGAGGCTGGAATAATGGGCATAAAGGGCAACTTAAGTTTTTGACAAATTTTATAGCATCCCGTTATTTAATTGGCCAGGAACCTCGGTGACTTAATGGCAAGCACTGAATAGATAACTGTACTGATGCACTCTATCTACTGATATACGTCGGGACCTAAAAAAGCACATTTTGCATCGAGATCTTGAATGGAGACCGCGAATCGGCTAACGCAGCGTAGGATGTCCACCAAAAAGATGGACGGATGACCTGGTTAAAGTCGCAAGCTCACGGTAGACGCAGGCCGCTTTCTACCAAAGAACCTGGAAGCCTATCATCATCATCCCAGCCTATATACGTCCCATTGCTGGGCACAGGCCTCCTCTCAGAACAAGAGGGCTTGGGCCATAGTTCCCACGCGGGCCCAGTGCGGATTGGGAACTTCACACGCACCATTGAATTGCTTCGCAGGTTTGTGCAGGTTTCCTCACGATGTTTTCCTTCACCGCAAAGCTCGTGGTAAATTTTAAAATGTAATTCCGCACATGAATTTCTGGAAGCCTATGTCCAGCAGCGGACGTCCGTTATTCGTCCGTGGTTAATATGACGATGATGATGATGATGAAATATGCTGCAAACTGAAAACCCTACAACAACCACTCTGAGTGACCCAATTCCATTTAACAGCCTTTGCCCACTCCCACCGAAATATCTAATTTGACAATAACTGACAAGCATGTGCTCTATCAAATTTATAAAACTACCCTCGGGAGAGGGCGCTAACTGCTGTATAAGCAAGGGGCGTCTTTAGTCAGTTCAGATTATATTGCCCAATATAGAAGAACCGATTTGTTACTCGGTAAAATAAACATTGACGTATCTGTACGGAGTTGATACAAGGATTAGGTTAGTCATTAGAACAATGTCGTTATCGTATAGTAGCAAATGTGGTAATATCGATTGACGTTATGTTAGGCTGTATTGATATGATACAGGCTAACAGGGATAGTAAGAACGTTATGTCGAGGCTTGAGGAAAATAACCTCAAACTAGAATCATTGGAGATCCGTCATTTTTAAAACTGTCTGACTTTTCTAATGTTCTCGTTGTTGAACTAGTTCTCAACGGTTATGTACATACTCGTAAAAGAGTCTGATAATCAGTCAAACCCAACCCTACCACCTGTAAAAGAAATTTAAAACTACCCTTGCCACAAGAAAAATCTCTTTCCAGGTGTCTATGTTTTTAAACACTTAGGACCAAAATCTCGCGTGGTATCTAAAATATTTAAGTAGAAAAGCAGTTTACTTAGCTGTCCCGTGACAATCCGAATGCACTCAGTTTTATGACGTCCCTACAGTGTCTGCAGGTGCTTATGCTTTACGACCTAGGCAATCTTAACAGCCTTCTAAGTGTGTACGTGACTGAAGAACCTTTACGTGGTCACTTGAGATAGTTGGCTGAAAATCAGAATAGGCGTGCAATGCCGATTTAATAGTGTGCTTTAGTGGTTAGTCATATTTATAATTGTATCTACTTCTTTTTTTTAGCATTAGAGAAAAGGTAATCAATCTTGACGAGGCTTCTTATTGAAAAAAGTAAAAAAAAAACATTTACTATTACTTATAATACCATAAGCATGTAAATGCTTATATGTCCTTGCTAATGGTTACATATATGCTGTGACTTATTTTTCAAGTGTTTTTCAATAAAAAGACACGTCAAGATCGCTTACCTTCTTTCTAATGTTTAAAAAACGAAGTATAGTTCGTGCAATGTGTTCTTATTTTCACTCCCAATATTTCACAGATGGGTGCAGAATTCCTTTGAAATTGAGAGGTGTAGTTTAATCCCCTGTTTCATTATCCATTGATTAAATTTATTTGACGGATAAATATAATGCCGTCTCTGTTTGTTTTGTTCGAATAAATAGATGGAGACGGCATCACATTTATCCGTCAAATAAAATTAATCAATGGGTGGTGAAACAGCCCCTAAGTATAATTCATATCTACAAATTTATATAAATGCGAAAGTCAGAATGTTTATTTCTTTCTTTGTATTTTACATCTAAAGTATCAACTAATTTTGTTATGGAGAAAATTCGATATCTTGAGAAATCCTAAGTCTAGCTCTACAGTCCAGTCTTGGACCTAGAAGCAAAAACATTTTTTTATAAAGGTCCTCTTTGTAATTTAGACAAGGAATGAGGAATAATTTTGCTAAATTCCTATTTCTCCTAAGTTCTGCAACGGAAGCGAAACTAGTTTATAATAATCGCAAAAAATGCATTACAAACTTGGCATGCTAACTGAAATTGGTAACTGTGGCAACCCCGTAGATTTAAAAAAAGATAACCGCCGTCAAGCACATCCTGCATTATAAATACTAATAACCCTGCAACTGCACTTAGGTGCAGGCGGTAAATTCGCGATGGATGGGCCTAACAGACCCCATCAGTCACGTGGGGTCGCGTAAATCGTCTGGAACTTTCGATTGCTCCCCAACAACCCTATCACGTAATGATACATAGTGCCATTTCGGGGTTTTCCCTGCAAATTTTTGTAACAAGTTTTTGAAACATTATATATTCTTAGTAACTGGGTGTTGTAAACTAGACTCTCCTTCTTTCTGTAAAAAAGGTTGCGTGGAAGATATCGCTCTTAAGCGATAAGGCCGCCTATTGTATACCTTGTAATTTTCTCTCTGTGTATCTGTTTTCTTTATCGCTTACTATTTCTGGTGTACGATAAAGAGTCTTTGTATTGTATTGTATTGTATTGTACATACTTGAAATACTCTTATTAATATTGTAAATGCGTAAGTTGTGTTTGTTCCGCTTTCACGCCCTAACTTAGCCGATTTCCATTAAATTTTGCCTACGTGATATTAGAAGACCAGAATAAATAATAATCCTTTTATACTGAAAAATTGAGATTTCGAGGGCGCGCGATAAACGAACCCAACGCAGACAAAGTCGCGGGCACCACCTATTAATTTCCTAAAATAACAGAAAACAAACAGCTTTGAAGAAGAAAAACAGAAGACTAACAAAAACTATTTTCAACTTTAAAAAAATAGCAAAAAGAAATCTCATGGTAGACATCTAGACAATGTGAACATCAAGTTGAAAATTTTTATTTACTGATATTTTGCATTGAATTCTTTCTACTTACATACCAGCTTAAAAAAAAACAGTTAAATATGAGTCGAACTCGCTTACTAAGAGTTCTCCACAAATTTAAGAAAAATATAAGTTCTATATCCTCCTATACTCGGAGTGACTAGCAGGTACACCTTTGGGCGAAAGCTTAAAGGCTATTTGTTGGCATTTCAAAAGCTATAATTCATTAATTCCTCCCTTCCAGCACTATTACACAAAACTTCTTTTTGTTTCGGTTGTTAATTTCATGTTTCCTTTTAGCTCGCGTACCTAACGGTGTTGTATATTTGGCAAGTGAGTGTATAATAGTTATAATAATTATGTTTATGTACTAATGTTAATGTCTTTCAAAGCCATAAAATAATTAATATGTTTCATTGTTTACAAATTTTCTATTTATGTAGTCTTATGTATAGTAATAAAACTGTGTAGTATATCTTTGTAGCGGTCCGAGGGTCACCAACGGTGCTGGCTGAAAATCAGCGCTGGGGTGTTTATTATTAACGCTTCAGCATTATGCTGAGCCAGTGTCCGATTCACAACCGCAATGACACATACTTTCCTACGTGTTGTCTATTTGTACTTAATACTATTGTTGTGTCTTGTGTTGTGAATAAATGTATTTTCTTTCTTTCTTTCTTTCTTTCTATGAAAAAAACAGTATTTTCACGGATCAGAGATTTTCGGAGGTTTTTTTACCTAATTATAGGTGAGCCTTCACTCTTTGCTAAAATTTACAATTTTATATCACTGGTAAATGACTGTTGTGCCTTTTGATCTTGTGAACTTGGTACCTAACTATTTTTATTTGACTGTTTTATTTTTAACAGAAACTTATTTTCATACATATCTGCTTTTGGTGATCAATAAAGAATATTTGTATTGTATTGTATTATATATGTGCTTCGACTGGGGATCGAAGCCGGTGCCTCAAGCTTTGTAGTCAGGTTCTCTAACCACTCAGCTATCCAGTCGCCACAGCATGCCTTTTCTCAGTTAGCTTCAAAATAAGGACAAATACAAAATAGAAGACATTCGATTTCAGTAAGTGCATTGCCGGCCTCGCCCGATAATCTGCTGCTTATTGAATTCTCCGTGTCGTAGCATGCACAATTTTCCGATGCAGGGTAGAGCCTTCTGCAGTGGTCAACACAGTGCGTAGTTGGAAAACAGTATTTTACCATAATTTCTTAGTATTTTTACAATTATGATTTCAGGAATCGGTCGCGGAAACTTTTCGAGTCTTTTTAGGGTTTCGTTGTCCTACAAGAAACCCTTATAGTTTCGCCATGACCATCCGTCCTTCCGTCTATGGTTTATCTAAGAGACTGCTAGAAAGCTTATTATATTGCATAAGTAAGTACGTTATTATGTTAAGTACACCGACAAAGTGATAGAATAATTTTATTAATAATTTGTTTTTTAAGGTACATCCCATACACGTAAGGGGGGGGGGGAATGCTTTTTCTCATCTAAACCAGATTTCGAAGACAGATATGCAGATTTGAGCGTAATTCAGTTTTACAAGTTTTTTTTTCATTACATTGGCCGTACATATATTATACCAATAACTCAACTACAACAGTGTTTCAACTTTAACGCTATAATTTTTTGTTGACAAATACAAATAAATAAAAAATAATTAATATACATGTGGCAAATTCAAGAGTTGTCAAATACTGTATCATTTTACTAAGATTTGTAACTTGTTCAGCATATCTGACGTACTGCCATCGAATGGTTTACTGTATATAGTTTAGAAGGAATTTTATGCTTCTCTGCATAGTGGCTAAACTTCAACTATCGTTGGGAGAGTAACCGGGCCAAGCTTTAGTTATTTACTATAAAATAAACATAAGATATACAGTGTATACCTTATTTATGATAACCATATTAATTAATAGACTTGGCTCCCAGTGGGGATCCGTAAGCAAATAATGCAGACCACTTTATTCCGAGTCCTAACATGTATTATCGTGATCGTAGTGTATAGCTTGGAATTTTTACAATAGATACCCTGGAATTTCAGTTCAACTGCTAAACCGGTAAAAGATTTACGCGTGCAAAATTCAAAAGACTAGTAAAACTTAAAAAAAGCAGTGGATTATCACAGATGAGAGTGAAATTAGTGAGAATTATATTAACATTAAATACACGCCACTATTGGTGGTTTACGGATGGCTTGGTAGGGGGCGACGTGGTGCAGTTTTTCACATACTCGGCGCGTATAACCAAGAGACGTGAGTTGGACTCCCGAAAAATTTAGTTTTAAAAAAACTTAGATTTCGTTTGTCAAACGTTCTGGCTGACAATATTTGAAAAGAAAAACCGTTATTTTCAAAGCACGTCTACGTGCGAGCACATTACGTCAAACTATATAACCGTCTAAAAATAATTAAGGTAAGCTATAATCTAATCAGAAAATTAACAGAAACAAACGGGCGGTCAGTTATACCCCTCGGAGCTGCGGAGGTAAATCAGTGTTATCGTTCACTTGACGGGTATTAATTACTGGGTGTACGATAGGGTATGAAAAATAACGTGTTAGTTGAGAACGTTATAATTGCTGTACCTATAGGATTACTACTGCGTAGGAGCGCTTACTTAGGGCAAGGGACGAAGCCTACTCAATCCTACTAATATTATAAATGTGAAAGTTTGTGAGTGAGTGAGTGAGTATGTTTGTTACTTCTTCACGCTGAAACGGCTGGACGGATTTGGAAGAAATTTGGCAAAAAGTTAGTTTATAACCTGGATTAAGACATAGAATACTTTTTATCCCGATATTCCCACGGGATAGGGATAAAATCTCTGAACAATAACCGCTGGGCTTAGAGTCATGATTGAACATGATTGTTTTTAATGTAACGTCAATGAAAACAACGTATTATGACATGTTGCGGGCTATTTCGTAGCCCGAGCAGAGCGGTAGCGCGTAGTGTGCGTGTTGCGGCAGACGCCGAGTCGCGTGCTCCTGAGAAGAAGGGCTACGAAATAGCCCGAAACATGTCGTGCTAAACTCGGTTTAAGACGTGAGTTATCCGTTACAATATCATTTAATATGAGTGAGTCTCACGGCAGTTTCATGTTTAAAATGAAAACCACGATTTAATTTTCGTGAATTCCCACGGGATTTTTTAAAAATCCCGGAATTTCAATTCAGCTGTTGGACCTAATGATTTACGTGTGCGAAGCCGCTGGTAAACACTAGTATTATAAATGTGAAAGTTTGTGAAGATGTTTGGATGTTTGTTACTCAATCACGTCTAAACCGCTGAACCGATTCAAAGTCAAAGTCAAAGTCAAAATATCTTTATTCAATTTAGGCTATAACAAGCACTTATGAATGTCAAAAAAAAATCTACCACCGGTTCGGAAAAACCTCTGGTGAGAAGAATCCGGCAAGAAACTCAACAAGGTATATTTTTTTAAACAGATTTACAGTATGAATGATTTAGATGAAATTCGGTATACAGATAGTTTGAGTCCCGGAAAAGGACATAGGATAGTTTTTATCCCGAAAAATTGCATAGCAGTGAATTTTATTTTGACAAATATCGTATCGTAGGTACTCGTAAATATGAATCAACTAATCATGTGAATCAACATCACTATTTTCGCTTGCCCCCAAACTGAGCGTTGGATAACGGGGTTTATCAGCGCCTTAGATTTCGAAAAAACCAATACAAAAATCAATCAAATTTATAAAAAAAGCATTCATATATTTACGAGTGTTTCAACCGGTATCAGTTTCCTTTCGTTTATACTGAAGAAAAGCGTCCTTTAGCATGAAATATAAAAAAAGAAATCTTAAGCATGGTGTATAGTTTTATAAAAACTTTCCGAGCGATATGACTCAGGTTTCTTCTTCAATATATTTGACCGAATGCTGATAGCGATTGAAGCTGTCGTAGAACTAGCCAAGTTAGGATGTTTTCTTCAAAATCCTAGTTTAATCTGAAATTCTACATATGTTTGTTTTATTTTTATTTTTAACTTTCAAATTGTAAACGACTGGCGTCAGAGGCCGTATGCCTAACGTTTCTACGCTCGCGATCGCAATTAAATGACAGTTTTTGTATGTGAAATCTGTCATTTTATTGCGATCGCGAGCATCTGAAACGTTAGGCAATACACCATTTCTCATTTATAGATGTCAATTTAAGTTTTAAAGTAAAAATCGGCTAAGCCCTTTCACGATACGCGCTTTGCAACGAAAATACACTACGCATAGCAGCACGCCCCGATATCCCGGGAATTCGTATCGCAGACAGTTTTTCCCAGTTTTGAAATTTAACTCCAACGGCTCTGGCACGTTTGGTAGATAGGGTTGGCACCAGACACGCACTTTCTTAAATCAATATAACACATCATCGTCATCACCTGCTGGAAGACGTCCACTGTTAAACAAAGACCTCCAGGTAAATTTTTCCAAAAAAAAATGTTGTTTCTAGTCGTTTTGTTGACTAGTTACACTTGCTTAGTTATCCATCCTTCGTACATATATAGGTAACCAACAACAAATTTAAAGTCAATCCAATCACTAGAATAGATCTTTTGTATACAGGCATGGTATGTGCGCACTCTACCCTAAACATAGTGCTTGACAAAGGCCTCATCTCGACGCTGGCATAGTGCAGCAAACACCGCGATAATACATCAATTGACGGGATTAATGTTATATATGACACTACATATAATTACGCCCTATTTTTTTTGTCTATTTGGCACAACGTAACTGGACGTCAATACCTCGTAATAACAAAGTTCCTACTAGTTTCGCCGGTCCGCCATAATCCCAACAGTAAACTACAGGCTACTGCCGTCACTCGGTGGAGAATTTGCTTTAGTTTGAAATCTGCTGCTTGCTCGCGTCAACGTGTCACTGCATTTTAATTGCGTTATTTTTTTTTTAAACTAGTGTCTCTTCAGTTTTCTGCCAACCCTAGCCGTAAGGGACGCTCGTGTCGGAATTTTTAATTCAATTATGATACCGA
The DNA here is from genome assembly GCF_025370935.1 of Choristoneura fumiferana. NCBI lineage: Eukaryota > Metazoa > Arthropoda > Insecta > Lepidoptera > Tortricidae > Choristoneura > Choristoneura fumiferana. Next base: position 5,390,716 of record NC_133478.1, read on the forward strand.
TCTTGTTTAATGACCGAGTCTCACAGCGTTTTTATATCTCCACGGTCTTCGCGGAGCAATCCTGCCAAGTACAGACATTCATAACTTTCTTTAATTGCTTGTACGAAAATAGACTTTTTATGGCAGAGGTTAGATAAGGGTATTTTTAGATTAGGGAAATTGTAAATAAAAAGGGAGAGTCGATGCAGAGTCAAATAAAAGTATGGGAATTGTGGGGCGCTGAATCGGTAATGGTTCTTGAAAAGTTCTGGAAGGTTTAGCTTTTCAGGTTATTTTTTTTTCTACTAACAATTAGGTCTAGCAGTTTTCTTTCTAAGGCCAGCGCTTCACGTTTGACGTTTGTTTTTAATATCATTCTTAGTTTGAGGTTTGTATGGGGGCAATTATTTTTTAATCTAATTTATTTTTTACTGCCGATGTATTTTTATTGCTGATGGCCGATGGGGTCAGAAGGTTCTCGAATGGCGTCCGCGGACCGGGTGATGAGCTGTCGGTAGGCCTCCAACAAGATGGAGCGAGGACTTGGTTAAGATCGCGGGATCGCGGTGGATGCGGAAAGCACAAGACCGGTCTGAGTGGAGAGCCTTGGGGGAGGCCTATGTCCAGCAGTGGACGTCTTTCGGCTGACATGATGACGATGATGATGAATTTTTATTATTTATTGTTTACATTATGTACATATAAATTGGAATAGTTTGCTTTATACTAACCAGTAATCGACAGACGGATAGCATAGCGTCAGTAACAGATATCCATTTGTCATCTTCCGGGCACGAAACCCTAAAAACGAGAGGGTACAAAGCTGTAACATCTATACACCTATATAGCTGTAATTACTGGCACTTGAGGTATCCCATCTTTGGCCTCTAGGTTGGCAACGCATCTTCAATCCCCCTGGTGTTGCAGGTGTCTAAAGGCGGTGGAGATCTCTCATCATACCCACTTGCTCGTTTGCCATCCAATCGAATAAAAAAAACCTTTTCACTGAAAAAAAAGATTTGCTAACAGTAACAAAAAAGAGACTTTTTACTTGTAACTTGAGTGTCTACAAAACAAAGGCCTACTAGTAGCTAAAAGTTAGGTGATGTCTTAAAAAATCAGTTTTGCAATATTATCATAATTTTGGTTCTTAATTAGTAAATTTTGGCTAAACGTCAAGTTGCCAAACTAGTTCAGCTATCCTTTATTTTTCAGTGTTGTTTATTACTTCTTCAACTTCGAAATACTTATTTACATACTCCCGAAATTCCTCACGATTTCATTCAAAATACTTTTCGCACCTGCGCAGGACGAACAAATTTAAAAACATACAAAAATTACCAATCACACCTACGAGCCCCGTAAACCGCGCCCAAACAACAGATATTAAAACCATAAAGCAAAAAGCCTTTGCTGCTAAAAAATGGAACACCGAAGTTTTTTTTACGAGAAGTACTGCGCGATAAATTTGTCAGACGCTACAAAGTTTTATGTTAATTCAATCAGAGGCCACCCGGCTTATGGCTGATGAAGGAAAACCTTCGTTTAAAAAATTCGGCCCCGTGCCCATTCGAGCCTGAAGGGGGGTTGATGTCATTATTTTATTGTAATTTACACTGTTTCAGTTCGTCGTGAATTTGATGTAAAGCAGTGTGCTTAAAAATTTCAAAATGTGTCTTTAATTGAATCAGGGGATACTTTGCGAAAGTCCACATTGAACGAAACTACAATATCGTCACTACTTTAAAAAAAGCTCGTAACTTAAAATTTATAATTTTTCTAAGTGAACTTTATGCGCCTTATTTGAGGGGTCGATTTTGTTGACGTATTGATTTGAGATACGAGATTTTTTCAAAGTAGTGACGATATTTTTACCTTGCTTTGCTGATAAGCATACTTATAAGCATGGCTAGTACCTGCGGTACCTGTATGCCACTATAAAAGCATGCTTAATAGTAGCACGTGTCCTATACATACATGCTAGTAGGTAGCATTTGCCAATAGTAGCATTCTTTCATGTTAGTAACTAGCAAGAGTAACAGAACCATAAAACAGTTAGTAGTGGAGAAGCAAGGCAATATTGTAGTTCATTGATAAAATATGGACCTGTGTAAAGAAACGCCTGTACGATAGATCCACCTGCTTCAGTCGCGCATGTGTTAACATCTTGTGCAAGTTGGATCTGTGTGACATATTTTGTCGATTTATGGGGAAGCGGTAATGTTTTCAATTAAAGATATAGCTGTTCCACCTGTGATGGTAGTTTTTTTTTAAATTGATAAGTGCTTATTATAGCCTAAATTGAATAAAGAATAAATTAAGATTGGTTTTTTGGAATCTTTTTGTATTTTTTATTTCAATTCCAGAAATGTTTGTTCCTTTTACGGTCATCCCGTAAAACCGTAAACCGTGCCGTATCCGTGAATAAAGATATTTTGACTTGACTTGACTTGATGACAGGAAAGCAAGTTACCTTAGTTCAAGAATAATCTGTTACCTGTAGATCTGATTGTTCACAATAAAAATAAGTCTCTCATATAAAAAGCGAACGTACGCAATAAATATTATATTTGATTCAAAAAATACACCTGCTTCCTAAATAAATAATGCCATAATAGAGACTTTCTTTGTCGTATAACAATCCCTGCTTGAATGGCAACAGAGTTACCTCATAAAGGCATAACCAGCACAAAACAAAGCGTTGGAAATTCCGCAAACGCCCGGGGCTATTTTAACCCAAATTCGCAACCCACTTCGCCGACTTTTTGACATTCAACCTCACGTCATGGGGAACTTTTAACAGAAACAAATGACTGCCGCCTAAGCCCTCCTCGAGCTCACGCTGCGGCTACATAGGCATGACGCACGCGTCGTTATTTAAAATAAAATATAGTTGAAAAGCATTTAAATTGCGATATTTTTTTTTTACTTTTTACAAGTATGTGAAATAAGTAAAAATAGACATGACTGAAAATTCGCGACTCCCAACTCAAGAAATTACGCTCAGCTAGCTTCACCCCTAGAAAGGATGGAATACTAAACTTCATATGCTCGTATTTTATCTTCCTTATTTTTAAACGGATATTGATTAATATTTTCACCATTCGTTTTATTTTTCAGTTTTGTAGTCAAGTTATTTAAGAAAAAAAAATGGCATATTCTATTTTGTTTTCTTGCAAGACCAGCAACGCGCCAGCAGTCCCAATAGTGTAGGTAAACAGGTAGATACAGGGTGTCCATGCTGGGCGGCAGTAATCACTTTATGATAAAAAAATGGTTTTCCGTTACCTACCGCAATTTGTTAAACAGACAGAAAGAGACGCTGGCTCAGAGTAACCGACCGACCAACATGACAAGTTACTGTATGAGCGTTAGACTGCTCGTAACAGTTTTCATAAAACTGCCAAACGTTTGTTAGCAGCGCCAAGTTCGTAAGTTACAATAGTTGAACAATCAGCCTCGAAGAAATTGTCTGCAGGCTGTAGCAACTTACAGATATGCCTCTAGTGCATAATGTATTTCTATCGGGAAAAGTCGAATCTCAATTGGTATTAATCAATTATTGTAGGTTTTAAATGACTGACCTTTTCATATTCATTAATATAGAACAATCATTTAATACAATACAATGAGTTTTTATTGTAAACCACAAAATAGTACCTATGCGATACAGAACACAGAGAGAAAATTACAAGGAAAGCAATAAAGGAAAGCGGCCTTATCGTTTCAAAACGATCTATTGTAGATAGCCAACTTTTTTTGGAACTTTATTTTTCAGTATCAAATGTCAAAACGGCTGTATGACGCATGTTTTCTAAAGCTAATTGAGAGAGCACAGATACGAACTTTTCCGATATAATATGGTCGAAAACCATTACGCATGAAAAATCTATTACATTTATACACCAATGTTTCCATAGAATGCAGCGGAATAACGGGGTGCTAGTGTTACCCCAGCATTAAGAAGCCTAATGGACCCAAACGACTTCTTTTGAAACTGAGTTTCTCATCAACTTTTAACTTTTATTGTCAGTTACGTCAGATGTACTCTCGGTTGGACAAAGGCGTCAAAACGTTCAGGAAATGAAGCTTCGTCTGTGAACTGTGAAAGGAAAGCGAAAATGATGCAATTTAGTGTTTTCATTTAAATAATCGCTGTGCTTTTAATAGGACGTCTGCTGCGAATGGCCTTTTTGAAGACGCTGTTACTTACAAAGTTTGGCCTTTGTATTTATCCGAGATATCTTTATCAATTTTCATTTAAAGTAGAGGAAGCCCATTCGCTGCAGAAGTATGAAGATTTCGTTAAAAATTAAATCTAAATTTTGCTTTCAAGCACAGAGCTGGAATAGTGGAAATATGGGCACTTAACCGGTTTTATACTTGACTAACCATTTTCTGAAATAGTCCGGATCAATTTTAGGACACAGTGTATGATTATAAATTATGACTTAGTTAGTATTATAATATACGACTATATATAGTATAATACAATATTACGACACAAACTAGTCAAACAAGCCTATTACTACCGCTTTAACAGTTAAATTGACAAACCCGAGGGAGCAGTCTAATTTTCTACCAGGTATCTGACGTGCCATCTGCAGATCCTTGGTTTGAGGTACATTTAAATTTCTGATCTTCAGTTAAATACTGTGCCTAGTCGATCACAGACAGACTTGCTTTTATCTGTTCATTCCACGACTTAAACAAAAAAGTCGCAAGTCAGTCGCATGTATCAAGGCAATAAAACAAGCGAAGTGTCAAGGTGTCCAGGATTAGATTTCAAAGCTCACATTTTTAAATCATGGCTCCTTGGTAAAAACAGTAGAATATCAAGAATGTGACAAAACAAAACCACGCCAAACCTTTTTGGCAACTATGGCATGCAAGGTGTCATCACGCTACTTTTTGAAATTACATCACACAAGACTATTTAAAAGCGGTTCATAACAGTAAATATTTAATCGCCTGACGACTAAAATTTCGTCCCGTGAATAGGCGTACAGCCTCGCAGCTAGCTAGAGGTTACCTACTCCGAGGTGGTGCAGGCTAATACCGCCCATTAGTCGCCCGTCCGTAGCCTGCAGCTGGGATTGCATGCCACGCTGGATAAATCTCGGGTTATAAAATACGGGGAATAGCTATTTTGTACCTGAAAAGTGGGATCAAGCAACATATTAGTCAGAGAGACTGTACGAGAAAAAGCATTCGTATACTCTCTGAACATTATCTGTATTAGGTATAAGGATAGACTACATCTCCGTACCAACAGTAGTAAGAGTACAAGAAGAGAGTAAGGACAAGTTACTTAAGTACGAGTACATATGTACGTACTTACATTTTAATGCAAGTAAAAATTATAATTGTAAAAAAATCTTAGATGTCATTGAGCAAGCCGTTTTTATTAAAGCAAATAATACTAGAAGTATAGAAATGGTGTCAACAAAAAAGTGAAAAGGATAAACAAAAGAAAAGGTTTCATCATTTCTTATGCTTTTCCAACTAATTCAGTACGTTTAAGAGTCGTACTTACGATAGTTGCGAAAGATGGCCACACGCCACTATTGCGTATAAAATAAATGGGAGCGCCAAAGTTCGCACACTCGTTGCTAGTCGTACCATTTTGTCCGCATCATCGAAACCACTGAACCTTAAATTTTTCTGAAATGTTTAAATGGTCATCCTATAGAAAACTATAGGTTAGGTTAGGTTTGTTTTATAACAATTCTGAACAATTATTGGATTCAGAGAAAAAAGAGTTATGACAAACGATCATTCTGACAAACATTACATTCGGACTTTCAATAAGTATGCGAGCCAATATGGACCCGAAATAAATAATACCTATTAGCCTACAATGTAGATTTATAATAGATCTACATTCGTGTCTTACATCTGGGTAAATGCCTCTCCTCTTGACCTCCACATATCCCTATCATCATCATCATCATCCCAGCCTATATATGTCCCACTGCTGGGCACAGGCCTCCTCTCAGAACAAGAGGGCTTGGGCCATAGTTCCCACGCGGGCCCAGTGCGGATTGGGAACTTCACACGCACCATTGAATTGCTTCGCAGGTTTGTGCAGGTTTCCTCACGATGTTTTCCTTCACCGCATAGCTCGTGGTAAATTTCAAATGTAATTCCGCACATGAATTTCGAAAAACTCAGAGGTGCGAGCCGGGGTTTGAACCCACGACCCTCTGCTTGAGAGGCGATAGGTCAAACCACTAGGCCACCACGGCTAACATATCCCTATCGAAAGCTATAATCGGGCACTAGTTCAGTTTAATAAAAGCTTATAAAAAGATAAGATAAGCAAACTTCGTGTTTAGTTTGCGTGCGGTCATTCGTCATAGTCGCCGGCCGTGGACGTTACAACTACTCGTTTTGATAAACACGCGCATAGCTTGTTCAGCGACTAAATAATCATGTTATGATGCCTAATTATCCTGCGGGGCTTTTGAGTTGCATGAAATATAGAGCGGCAATGTTAAATATTGCTCGGGACTTAATTATGACTATCTCTTCATCATTATCATCATCATCATCAGCCAAAAGACGTTTACTGTTGAACAAAGGCCTTCCCCTTAGAACGCCACAGTGAACGACAACTCGTCACTTGCATCTACCGGCTGCGCGCAAATCTCACGATGTCTTTATAGTAGAAGATCCGAACTTGAAAAGATCTTCACCGGTCTGATAATAGAATGAAATGTATTTTTATAATAAATTTAGTATTTTAGAAAGTATATTAGAAATGATTTTGCTTAAAAATCCTGGACAGGCAATTTTTTTTATGATTTTTAATTAAATGCAGACAACCCTATAGCAACGTGTTCACAATAAAACAGCGCTTACGTTGATATACAATTTGTTCTATTATCTAATCAAATGAAAGTAACTGGCATCGACATAATAACTGGTTAAGTTTATACCTGGCAACCCAGTAGTTCGTCCAAGTAAACAATAGCAAACCCAACGTCTACATATTCTATATGTATTATACTTTTAAGTTAATGTAAAATTGTCTTATTATCTCAATGATGCAACAAAAATTTATTTAAAATCATTATTTTTAAATAAGTAATTAAAAATAGCCTGTCCAGGATTTTTTTAGCAAATCCATTTCTAATATATTTTCTAAAATACTAAATTTATTATAAAATACATTTCATTCAATTATCAGACCGGTGAAGATCTTTTCAAGTTCGGATCTTAGACTATTAATCCAGATGGATAGACGGATGGACTAGATATTGGGAGACCTGCCAAAGTCTCATCTTACGGTTCGTGGTCGCCACTCGAGGACTTTCTCCCCCAATGGTTATCTGTTCTTTCTGTATGCCCGGCCATTGTCACTTCAACTTGCATATTCTTTGAGCTATGTCGGTGACTTTAGTTCTTCGGCGAACATAGCTCTTTTTATAGCTCGTTGCGTGACTCTGAGCCTCTTCAAGAGGCCAACAATCAAGTACCACGTTTTCAGAGCCACAGGTTATCACTGGCAACACACACTGGTCGAAGACTCTAGTCTTCAGACAGTGCGGAATATTGAACGAGAATAAATCACGAAGTTATCCACGACTTTCTGTATTAGTAAAATTAGCTTGATGTTTCGACGTTGGAAATCTAGGGAAAAGGCCCAGCAGTGGGCCATTACCACAGGCTAATAAAAAAATAGTAACTATCGTACAAAATGGTAAAGCACATACCTGGTCAACGATAAACTAACAGCATAAATATGTCATAACTTACAACTACCTCCAGTACAACCGTTATCAAATACGAATACTACCGTTACACGACAGCTGACAAGTCAACATGCGCGAATGCAACTAACTAGTGTCACAGTGTAAACACGGTTTTCCGCTCATTAGGGCGCGTTCACCAGACGCGACACGACTCACGCGACGCGATGTAGCTTATAACAGTCGCGTCAGATCGTCGTGGGAGAAGCATACCTGACGGTAAAATCACACACTATTCAAGGATTGACTGACGCCACAGATATAGATTACACTAGATAACGCAAACACCTCAATCTGTATGAAAACCAACTTTTTTATATCTAATGTGACGTCTCACGAGCTAATTAGCAATGTATGCTTGCTTGATTGCTTGCTTCTTTGAAATATTTATGGTTCACACGAGCGAAGCATGCTCACTTGCAAACTTGCTTAAATGTTTGCTTGCGTGCTTGCTTGCTTAATTGCTTGCTTCTTTGAACTGTTTTTGGTTCACGCGAGCGAAGCTGCGGGTAAAAGCTAGTCTAATATATAAAATTCTCGTGTCACAATGTTTGTGACCAAACTCCTCCTTGAATCCGGCTTGACTGATTTTTATGAAATTTTTAGTGTACCTATTCAGTAGGTCTGAGAATAGGATGAAAACTATTTTTCATACCTCTAAGCGGACGGAGTCGCGGGAAACAGCTAGTAATAAATAACAGGTGCCAATCGTTAAAGTTCAAAACAATTTATTGAATCCACGTTTGTCGCCCGTGTGTATGTGTCTCATACCATAGCGCTCATACTTGTACTCCTGCTGGAATACTAATTAAGTACTGTTGAACTTCACGACTGTATTTATTGTCCCGAGTTTAGCAGTTTAACATGCGCGCGACAGAGAGTGATTAACAAATAAGTACAGCATGACAGAATTCACAATTATTATAGACTAGTTTTATACTGCGGTTTCGCCCGCGCTAGAAATACCTTCACAAAAAACTTTTAGAATCTTAGCAAATACGATTCAGCGCATGAGAGGTCATAGGTCAAATCACTAGCTAGGCTACCACGACGACTAGTGGTTTTACTCCTAAACTCCTAATTCGTAGTATTTGAGCAGGTGGTAGGGTTAGTCTCACTACAAAAGCCTCTAAGAACCGTTTTCCGGCATGTATACATTTTGTAAATGTTTGTTTTATAACTGTGTACATTCCCCAAGTCCCAGTCAAATACGTGATTGATTACATTTTGAACCAAAATTTTCGACGAATAACATTGACGGATGCGTTCAGTCAAAATATCCTCAACCATCTACTAAATATTCCGGATTATTTTAAAACAGTGCAATTGCAAGCACTCTGCTAAACAAAATACTGAGCAACAATAACTGTCCAGCTAACAATCGTCCCTGAAGCGTTAATACCTTCACAGTACTCAGAGTCCAAGTTACAGTAGCGCTTAGTAATATTCAGTAGCTAGAGGCACTGCCGAGCTGTCATGAGATAGGAAACTTGAAGATTCCTGATACCCCGGTATCGCTTGCCTCGGGTAGTTCTGGTTGTTTAGTGTTAGAAACTACGATAGGTAAAACTATTTGATTGATGGTTTGAGTTAAAAGCACAAAGTAATTGATTGACTCAGGCATTAGTTAAGTTCGTATCTCATAGTGTTTTCGACTTTCGCGATTCAAATTCATAGAAATGCAAGCAAAATCGTGCAAGTTTACATTGTGACGAGAATGCTTCGCAGACGTAGTCACAAGCAACAGCTAGTTCTTCACAAACAAACGTAGAATAAGAAAAAGTAAAATAAAACTGAAATTAAATTTTCATTACTCTATTTCGCACGAATTAGCGATCCCCCGGCAACTCGACACTGGCCATCAAAAATTTCCACGGTCACCTCACCTGACGTTCAAATGCAAATTCCATTTTCAAATGAAATTTCTCAGTTTCAATTAGTAGGAATGACTTCTCCCCGCCGGGTAACAGTTTGATATCGTATTGCATAGTGTGTACCCCCTTTACCTGCTAGAGATTTCGTTGGAGTCGGGCATAATCGCCTTAAAGTTGCACGTTCGGTGAAAGACGGTGCGTGTTCTTGGCTAGTACTGTAGGACTTAGTAGTTTGAAGTACGGCTTGTAGTTTTAATACCGGTTTCTGGTAGTGTTTTAGTTTGGTGGTTTAGAAGGTTGTACGTTTTACGGTATATATTTCGAAACCGAAAAGCTCATAGTAAACTTCAAGTGTTGCAAATCCAGTTGCGAAACCGTCTTTTGCAAAAGTTATAGGTCAAACCTAATGGCTATCACAGTTTTTTAAGTATGTATTCATCTAGGTATATAAGTATGTTTCCGTCGCCTAAAATCCATATGACAAGCATTGCTGCGTATGATTTCTTTTGTACTTACAATCAGGTAGAATAGGGCTTAATAGTTGGTCAGTTTGAAAATGTTGAAATATTTAAAAATTCGTATAATAAATGCGAAAGTAACTCTATATGTTTTTCAAGCTTAAACCCTTGAATCGATTGGATAATTTCCGCGGGATAGCGATAAACAAATTCGCAGATGATATCACGAGCAAAGTTACCAATAATAAAAGCGTCTTACTCTCTCCCTCACAACGCGCACTCTATTCGCTCGAACACGACACAATGTCGAGACTCTTGACGTTTATGCACGGCTTAATTTACGATATTGAATCAAAAGCGAGCGAGCCGGCGTCACACGTCTTTGTAAGCGCGTCTTATGTTTTAAGGATTTAATGACGCTCTCTGAGAGTTCAATTTATATTTAATTTTACTATGTTAGTGTCAATTTTCCACAAAAGTCGAGAATAAACTGATCATTGCAGTGGCGTGAAAATGGTGATCTCCCTTAACCCTTTTCCAAGCCCCGCTAATTTAGGTAAGCTACTACAAAATGAATTAAAGTTTTATGTTGTTTACCTATGAGGGATTAATTTAAAAATAATTATAATTGATTGATTTTGTACCGTATTGTACATGTAACAAGGTCGAGTATTTGTGTACATTTATGTGCTCTCTATATGCACTATGCCTGGAAAAGGGTTAAATTGATAGTGTTCGCCACGGCGGACATGATTCAAGACTGTCTTTTTTTGTTTTTTTTGTTTTTTGTTATTTGGACTATAAGGTAAAGGCGAGGTTTAAATCATGACCTTTTTTAAATTTTGACAATTTAAGGGAGCAATTTCTAAGAGCTCATACTGTAAAAGCACATAAAGTAAAGTGCTCATAAAGTATTGATATAATGGATTGTGCCTACTTAAATTATTGATTTGTAATAAATGATATACTGACATGTCGAATAAATTGCTAGGACATTTAATAAAAATAATAATAATAATATTTTAGAAATCTATTACCCAAGACTAATATTTGCATGCTAGAACTGGCTAAGTGTGTGCTAATTAACCCTTAGATTAATTGTAATCCACACTTAAAGCGAATAAATGAATATGAATATGACGATTCATACATCTCAGCCTGTATTCGTCCCACTGCAGGGCACACCTTTTCTCATAATGAAAGAGCATGCTTCGTACTTCCTAGCGTCTCAATACCAAATTTAATTTTAATCGGTTTTGCGTTAAGCGTGGGATGATAACAGACAAACAGATAATAAGTATTTGCTACGAGTGAGCTTTTATCAACAATAGGACATCTAAAACAAATACTAAACAAAAGTTACGTTAACGTAACCACGCAAAGCCAAGCTTTACTAAGCGGTTTTGATATCATACCTGAAGAAATATCTTCAGCAACGCTCAAATTCCATCTGTAACCTGCCTTCATAAAGCCCTTACTTAAGCACCAAATTGAATCCCTCGCGGCGTTTCCCGCGTAAACCATCACAAAATGGCGGATCCCACAAGATGGCGGACTGCAATGGATGGTAATGAGCCGCGCGATTTGGAAGAAGGTGCCACGTTGCATTCTAAGTGGTTTAGGCGGAATTTGTGGCTTAGTAAGGGAAATAACATTCAAACTGGGGCTTATGATGACCCTGTCACAAGGCCGAGAGAGTTCATGAAGTTTCTCGAAAATAAAGTCAAAGTTGATGTGAATGAAAGTTACTGATGCACACAATGGATCTGGGTATAGGGTTACTATACTATACCACACGGTCCACACGTCGTGATTTATACGGACATGTCCGTACTTTTAACCTTTTGTCCGTCTTTTAATTTGCCCGGATTAAGGTAAACGTACGAGCGCTCGTCGCTGTCCCAATAGTTGGCATCTTTAATCTTATGTCATTAGCAATAGAGATGACAGCAGGGTGTCGGCTATTGGGAATTAGCGTGTCGATCACTCGTACGTTTACCTTACTTCATTGCAAAATGCTACAATACAATGGTTTTGTTTTCGAGTATAGTCGACCAAGAAATTGGTTTACCACCCTAAGGTTTAATGTCAATTGCTTGAATCGTCAAAGCTTATTTTTACTCATGCACAAGTCAATACGATCAGCCTTATTGTTTTAGATAGAGGTAGGAGTCATCTATGTTGTTTTATTTTTGAAGTAGGAACTGTCGTTATATGTTTCGTGCACCGTGCAAAGTATACATTACAAACAAGCTTATAAAAAGTGAGCTTATATGTAACGAGTTCATATAAGTTGTTGTTCACGTGAACGAAATAAATAGGATAGATTTATATAAAACCCTGCTAATAAAGTCTCGAATCCATATGATGAGGTTTAGCTTTCAAAAATGTATACATTGTCATAATGATGGCATCTCCAAATTTAATTTCATTACGCCACACAGTCCATTCAATTTCAAATATGTCGTAAAAGACATGTCCCTTATCACAATTTACGACAATCTCCCGAGTTTAGTATTCAGCGGAGTAACTTTAAAATTCATCAGACGAAATGACTCAAACATCTGAATGTCGTTTAGCACTAAACAGTTCGGCATACCTCTGTAGCCCCTTGCTAGTTTTATTGCGTCTATGTGACTTCGCATAATGAGGCAAGGGATTATATTTTGAACTATACGACATTTGAGTTAAGGTGCCATGGTACTCTAGGAATTTCAATAGCAACGTGCTTGGGCATTTTGAATGCTGATTGGTAAGTGAGATTTTGTTTGCTAAAAGACTAAGTTACTACATCGTGTTTTTATTGAATTCTGCTTACTTCTACGGATGATTCAGCAAAGCCTCAAGTATCCGATTTCGCACTTCCAGTAGACTTTCGTTCGTAATTCCTTATCTATCGCTTGCCACACAATATACTATTAAAACAAATATACATACACAATAACCAAGTATACTCCGAAGCATTAATTAAAATGTCGGACACACAGTTATAAGAAATATAGGTGCAAATTATGATATTTAATACAAGTTTAGCGAGTAAAAGACCTCCTCTCCCTCCTTTTGCACAAAAAATACATTCTTTCATCCTTAAGTACTATGACAAATGTGGAAGTTAGTCTGTCTGTCCGTCTTACCTCTTAACACTAGAACTGTTAAACCAATTTCAATGAAATTTGGTATAGTTAGTTTAGTATAGTTGACACCCTGGGAAGGACATAAGATAGGTTTTATCTCAGAACATATAATTCCCACGAGATAGCTATAAACAAGTTCTTTGCAGACAGAGTCACGGGCAACAGCTATATATAAATATTGTCTACCCTGAATGTATGTGTAATGTATAGATTTTTTGTACTGATTTGTGGTGTGCAATAAAGAATATTTGTATTGTATTGTATTATATAAAACCAATAAAATCTTACTACTCTATCTAGATACTGTTCCATTATGCGAGCTACGATAAGTTTCCAAAAATATCTGACCTTTACATAATCAAATCCATCTTACAAATATCTTTGAGTGACCTTTGCCATTCATCTAAATTGACCTTTTGCTGATAAAGAAGCCTGTTTTGGGTCAATGTATTCATGTATTACCAATATTACCATGCAAATACTTGCAAATATATTTATGACGCAACGTAGTTTCAAGTATAAAGCATTGTGTAGTTTACAATAATCTATAACCGACGCTACTTTTATGCTGGAATTAGTACCTATTATTTATTATTGTTTCACGCGAAAAATTAATTTAACGCGTACGAAGTCACGGGCGGAAAACTAGTCTACAATAGTAATATTGCGTTTCAAAGGACCAGTAGGGCTACTGCGAAATTTGAAAATTGAAGTTCGTATCGTGCCGTCCCGCCGAAGCTTATATTATTTAATACGAGAGTGAGAGGGATGGTACGATACGAACTTCAATTTTCGAATTCCGTAGTAGCCCTGCAGAGGACGTATTTTCTAAAGCGCTGAAATTCGCGATCGCATTCACCATATCTTTCTACCCCCGTCATATGCCGTGTGTCAGAAAGAAGTGACGAAAACGTTGTGATTCCAATTAGGTTCGACAATAAGGCCTCAGGCCCCTTAGGCCGATGTTCAGAAATCTGTAAAATCTTTATCTTTAGGTATATTGTTTTTACAGTATCCAAAAAAGATGCATCCCGCCATCTGTCTGTATGATTAAATAGCTTAGATCTTGAAAACTACATTAAAAGTTTACATTACATAGTCTTTTTATTTTTTAACCTCTATTTTTTCATTGTTGCATCCGTGTAAAACTGGAGCAGTTCAGTAATTAATAATCCATAAGAGACCATTTACAATTCACACGGTTAAATATTTAAAAGATTTTAGAACCACTAGTTTAGCAATTAAGACATTTCTAATGCGCTGGTCAATATCAAAATGTAATTTGTTGTAAGCGCCAACTTCACACCTCTTTTAACAATTAAAACGCTACAAATTCCCACGCTCGTCGTTACTTAGTACAAACATTCAATTGTGTTTAGTGCGTAAACGCGTAGTTAATAACTAATTGCTAGTATTCACCACTAAGTCAATGTTGAAACCATAACCTTCGCAAACAGCTGATATCGTAATTACTACCGCTGCTAACGACGTAACTAACGTCGTGTCCCGTAGGTATGTACCCTATAGTCGGGGTAAGAAAAGGTTCGTCACTTTTCAACTCTATTTCAATTACTTTAAGGTCCAAAAGTGACGAACCTTTTCTTACCCCGACCATAGAATAAGTAATAGTAACCCCAGTTCGAAACGAATAATATCGATGTTTTTAAAGCCTCAAGGACAATAAAAGATCGTGGTAACTATTAGTAACCACGTTAATCTTACTTGCGCGTCATTTCTAAATACTTCGATTAATAACTTTGTGTTTGAACTGCATAACTACCTTGTTCTTTTGGGATTTTATATATTATACTTAGAAATTTTCAATTAACGATAGCTTTAACTATTGAGAACCGTTTTATTGAAAAATATAACAATTACCTTTACTAATGGAGATTTTTTTTTCTCGAGCAGTAATGTAATGCAAACATTTATTTGACGTTTCAGAGAGAGGCAGCAAATGTTAGTGTCAGTTGTTAGCTTTGTTACCGATACATTGCGTGCCGAAATAATTTGTATGAAAAAGTTTTTTTTTTTTAACTAGAACTACTAATTTACGTTCATTAGGGGTTATGCTTTCTGCCCTTAAAATAAATGTTCTTATGGAAGTCACGACACGTTGTATACGTACTTGGTTTCTTTGCCGATTATGTACCGACTTTACGGCTTAATAATATTATACCTAGCCGTTTTCGGCTACAGTGACTTGAGTATTGCATTTATGGGCTGGGATGTTTAGCCCTTACATGACATAGCCGATCTTTGCAGAGAACGTTCTTTTGCAAGCAGTATGTTAGAGTACTATACCTGGAACGTGATTTCATTTCATTTAAACTTAATTTCTCGTGGTGATTAATTAAAAGTACCACATTTAATCGATTTCATTTACATTCGCAATGCACGCACCCATTTCCAGTAATTACTAACCCAATATATGCTCCTTCTATATAACATTCAAACCGTTAACGTACATTTCTAAAAGCGTGGTAGAAGCAGTATTACTGTTCCTCCTAACAGTTATCGAAACGTTTCAATCGACCACCTCCCTACCTGAACTTCTAATTAAGGCGCCGACGTCCGACCATCGAAAAAGCATTAGCCAGCCAGTAATTAAGAGGGCATGTGCGCACGTATAAATTTGCATGTTGCGGTTAAGCGTAAGCGACATGTGTGGTGCAAAGGACAGTGCGATAATTTATAGTACAGGTTTGTGGGTTTGTTTTTGAAATAAAGCTAGGTGTGTGACAAGGAAAAAGCGTGTGGTAACAGACAAAAAAATGATACGAGTAGACAAAAAAATAAAATAAAAGAAAAAAACTCTCGACACGCTTGAGGACTAAATGAAATATTTATAATTCGCAAACAGTTACTCTAAGAGCTTCTTTTGTGCCATATCATAAAGAGAAAATGGCTTAGCCCCGATAACATCCAAAATAATAACAGACACAATATCAATATTAGAAGCGACCGACAATAAAACTAAGCGGTCGCTTCGCCCGGTTATGACTGTTCTATTGGAACGACTTGACGATTTCACTGCGCCACGTCCGATCGGGGTGTAAGCGACAGCGGTTACTTACCTCAATTGAATTCTCTGTTCAATAGTTTGAGAAAAAAAATGTTTAGTGATAATAAAAACCTAATTTATAAATAGTAAGCATCAAAAGCACACTTACCAACCTGATCTCTTAAACATCATGAATAAATTACCAAGCGACCTATTATAGACAAGATGAGGCTGTAAATGGTTTGTATTTTTTCATATTGAAAGATGGAAATATCTTCAAAAAAATCAACCTCTGGGAAAAAAAACTATCACGAAAAGGTTAGCTTGAGACATTTTGCGGAATGAAAAAATACTTACAGAACCTAAATTTCCATTTTCGTAAAGTAATCGCTACAGTCATTTTTCACGACATGAACTCGCACTTTAAGACATCGACAGTATAAAGAGTTGTGAATTCGACTTATTGACGTAAGGACGATTTAATGTATCATTTTCCTAATTTCAATACTGCTCATTGTTTCCGCTCAGTATACGTTGCGTCCAAATGCAACAGAAAGTCCCTTCCGTGTCTGTTATGTGAAACGACGGACTTAATCTGTTCGATTTGCAGTATCTCGCCGTCTACGGCTCGTACGAGACAATTGACTGAGATTTCGCAGTGCTCTATTGTTTAATGTTTATGGAATTTTCAACAATGTAGGGGACACTTGAGGTAAAAATGTGTAAGCGACAGAATTGCGAGGAATTACGATATTTGACTTAATTATAAATACCTACTTATATAAATAAAATTATGTGTGGTTTTCGTTACCGTACAATACAATGAATCTTTATTGTACACGACAAAAACCTAGTAAGCGATAGAGAGAAAATCACATTAATTCGAATAGTAATAAAACAGTAACGGTACAAAAGTATCATAATTACATTTTTTTTACCTACTTCACGAACAGCGCACACATTGCTTGGCAAATCGTCTATACCTTAAAAAAACAACACTACTTACAAAAATTTGCTAACGACTGCAACAACAAGGTAAAAACAACTTAAAACTTGGCAGAAACCTTATCGTGGCTGAAATAACATTAAATTTGAGTTAACAGTTTTCATTTGCACATAAACAATGAGTAGCTCGGTCCGTTCAGTACCACGTCAAGTTTCACAAACTTGGCCAAAGTAGGCTCTAACTGAAAGCTACAAGAACATTGCTAAGTGCATGAATTGCGTGGCGTTTTCAACACTTGGCACTTGGCCACGAGGTTGCAGGTTGCATCTGCTCCATGTTAATTTATCTATACGACCCTGAGCTTTAATTACTGGTGATATGCTTTGTGGGGTATTTGGAAGATAGGATTATACATGTGCTATGAAAATGAGACTAGAGTAGCTATTTCATTGGTATAATGTTACAGGTAAAATACAAACGAGACAAAGACAACTTTTAAATTGAATAAGCTCACACCACGCTAACGTTTTATTGTATTGCATAGGGGACGTGTCTGAATATCGAAAATTAATATATTGAGTGTTAAAAAGTCGACGGTCAAAATATCGAAAGTTAGGTTAGGTTCGATATTTTGACCGTCGATATTTCAGTTTTTGATATTCAGATACGTGTCATTGTATAGTATTTTATAATATGTTGTATTGTATAAAGCCCCATAAATAAGTCAAAATAGAAAACTGGCACAGGAGATAGGTAACGGAAACAGTTTTAGCATTACTACAGAGCGCCTTCAAATTCTTCGATATTCTGGAACATTCTGATTCTACCGAAATGGGCTGGCGATTCTAACGTAATTTGTATAAAAATATTAAGCACTAGTCAGCAACTATTAGGGTGGATTGATTTATACGAGCCGACGGTGATGCATGGCTCTATCGAGATTACCCGTACAGGGTACGCAAAGACAGAGGCAGGCGTAAAGCCGATTTTAGATTTATCTGTCGTGTTGTGTTGTGATGCTCTCTCTCTCTCTCTCTCTACCTTTGATGCGACACAACACAAGCCGTCACAGCACACTGCATCAGATAAATGTGAACGCAAATAAAATGTATGAAACCGATACCGTTCTCGACACGACACAACACGACACATAAATGAATGCGGCTTAAGATTCAATACCAACCATACCGGTGGAGCCATATTCGAAGCAAATACTTATGTTTAGTGAGACTGACTATTGTACAGGCACTATATCTGTCACAGCGGTCTGACACGTCCTGCCGGCCCTACAAATACAGTCGTATCAGATATTTATGTACGCTTTTTTGTCAGATATTGGTGCTGATGATTATACTTACTATTACTAACTTCACTGGCAAAATTTTCGAACAAAAGGGCTGAAGTAATGTAAATCCAAAATAAAGAACGAAACGCAATTTTCAATGTTGAGATACATGTACAAAGGCGACTCACACAAACCGTTCAATTTCTTGGTAGGTTAGGTGCGTGCATTAGATAATTTAGTAGGTGTTTTATACCTACGCCAAGAACAATCATTTGGCGGACTATGCAGGTGTCTTTACCATCTAACTCTATGCGCCACGTGCATATGCACAAATTGTATAACGTGTAAAGATTTATGTTCGATCTCGACCATCTTAACTCGAACTTTTTTTGCAAGCTTTTATTTAACTTGCGCTGTTTTTGTCAATCTGTTTTGTCGAGTCTCAGAATCTGTTATTGAATAACTATAAAGATTTTATGGTATGGGATAAATTTTATTCAGAAATCATTCAAAGTTATAACTGTTCAAGAACTCGCCTCGATATTAAGCTACTTGTTAAATTTCACTGATTCCAACAATGAATCAAAATTACGTTAGAGAGCAGTAACTGCGATTATTTCTTACAATATTGGCCCAACTCGGAATTTCAACAATTGTATGCAAATCCGTAGTCGCCCGCTGTTGACAATCGTTAAAACTTTATAAATGGTCTTGAAAGACGTTCAAGGGAAATTCCCTTTGCTTAATTAAGAGTTGCCACTTCTGAATCGATTATTTTTAGTACAGAGACATTTAACCAATAGAGTGAAGTCACACAATTTGATGTTGTTATCAGTAGTAGGTACAGTCGAAGGTATAAATATCTATATAGCCATAGCGTCAAATATATGTATAATATCGATTAGTGGCCTAAAGGGGTAAGTATAGATATTTTTGACGTTTTGGTAGCGTATAATATATATTTATGCCCTAGACCAAAAAGCCAAGGTTTACCCTACATACAAATTAAACGTAATAAAGAACAAAGACAAAGACGTAAAAAGGGGTGACGCAGCCGCAGCTCGAGAAACAATCCAGGCAATGAAAAACAGATCAACCATCTATCAAAAACTCTTTGCGCGAACAAAAACTTACGGGGACGTGAATAATGTCGTTCGGAATTAAATTCTTCGGCAATAAAGAGCAGATGCGGCCGGATTCTGGTCGATGCGAATGGAATGTCTGGTTGTTCTTGTGTATGACGAAGAATAATTTTGTTTTTTTTTACAAAAAAGTCATTGGGTGCGCTGGATGGAATTTAAATTCGTGTCTCTAGGTAACCCTGCCGAGCATGTTAGCAGTTACAACCAACATTTTGACGTCCAGATGGCCAAGTGGTTAGAGAACCCGAATACGAAGCTTGAGGTCCCGGGTTCGATTCCCGGCCGGGGCAGATATTTGTATGAGTAATACGAATGTTTGTTCGCGGGTCTTGGATGTTTAATATTTATTTAAGTATGTATTTATTTATATAAGTATGTTTATCCGTTGCCTAGTATCTATAGTACAAGCTTTGCTTAGTTTTGGACTACGTCAATAGGTGTCAAGTGTCCCATGATATTTATTTATTTATAAACATTGATGGTAGCGTATGGTGCTAGAACAACGGTATACAGTCCATCGTTCTGGTTTTCTCTCGTATACAACGGATTGACGAATATGCTTGAAAATATTTAATTTTAATTAGTTAGTCCAGATCATCAATCCGTCAGTCCGAGAGGGATACACGGTAACTCTGTCGTCATTCTGACCAAAACGTTTGACTGAACTGTTAATAGTATTTAATAAATAAATAAATATCATGGGACACTTGGCACCAATTACCTAGTACCAAACTAAGCAAAGCTTGTACTATGGATACTAGGCAACGGATAAACCTACTTATATACTTAGATAAAACATACTTAAATACATATTAAATATCCAAGACCCGAGATCAAACATTCGTATTATTCATACAAATATCTGCCCCGGCTGGGAATCGAACCCGGGACCTCAAGCTTCGTAGTCAGGATCTCTAACCACTTGGCCATCCGGTCGTCTAATAGTTGAACGTTGAACAAACTAGATATACTCGAACAAACTCTCTGCTAGTAAAATACAAAAATCTGCTTTCTATTTGTTACACTCGTTCACGCGATCGAAGCCACACTAATAAAGAACAAAAACATTCAACTTTAATTATATCTTAATGTCGACCAATTCAATTAGCCCGCAGTCTAGCCACAAAACATCAAGTAGAGCTGCCTAATCAATTGCTATAATTGACAATACGAATTAACCTAATAAATTAATATGCACTGTAGGTACTTGCCGTAACGGTGACCATTTATTTTCTACCTGACGAATGTCGTAAATACGATGCAGCTGTTCAAGACAACATGATTAATTATTCTTATTCTAATAACGAGTGTATTTAAACGTTACTAAGGTACAAATTAATCAGGAGCACCTTCATCTGTCTTTGGCCAGAGTCCCTATTCAAAACTGTCTAAGTGATATTGCCATCTTCGACTTATATATAAAAGTCGTTGTTTGTGGTGGAGTAGCAAGGTATAATTAGTTCATTAATAGAGTATGGTTCCATCGAAAGACCAGTGTCGACTACACAGCCGGCATCATGCCGAGTTGATACCAATTTGTGATAACCTGTTTGTTTCTGTATTTTTATTTGTTACACTTACAAATATCACAAATAAATGTTTCCGTTTCTTTGAATGATATGGTACTCTAACTTAAAGCGTAACGTCTGAATCAATTAACTATATGTACGTGACACTCTTTGGTACGGGCCTCCTCTCAGAGGTAAAAGATAGATAGACTTCTTAAAAAAACGCATGGAATGCCCAGGGATTAAATGCGTGTCTTAATTTTTGTAAAAGTCATCGAATTTTCTACCAATTAGAGACAACTCATCCTATTAGACTTCCCTTTCAGCAGAGCACTGCCATACTGCAATGATATCACTTAGATACCTTCAAATAGGGATCCAGGTAACCATGCCGACTCCAATAAAGCGATTTGACCAATTAAGGTAGAGTGAGCGGCTTCTTAGAAGAGTACAAATTACGGGATATTGTCTGAAAGAGATAGCTGCCATTCAAAGCCAGCAGCCGTAGCTACTTAATTAAAATAAAAACGGCATCTTCTGATAAACAAAAGTCACGTACGTAGTCTTAGGTGACGAAACCGTCTAAGAATTTGTAGTGAAAGTTATTTCTGTGTGTCATAAAAGATAATGATTGTATTGTGCTTTGGATAATTACCACGAGTATATCATAAAAGGGGGCATTTTTTCTCTTCTGTTATTGTTTTGCTGATTACATTAAGCTAAGTATTTTACATTTTCAATGCGTTTGCACAATCCTTTTTACCAGCAGGGCTACTACCAAACTCGAAGTTCGTGTCGTGCGGTCCCTCTGACACTTATAATTTTTAATACGAGAGCGAGAGGGACGGTACGATACGAACTTCGAGTTTCGAGTTTCGTAGTAGTAGCCCTGCTGTAGTTTATACGATAAGATCTCCTTCCAAAATCCTGCCGTGAAGCAGCAGTGCTTGCACTGTTGTGTTTCGGCGTGGAGAGTAAGACAGCCGGTGAAATTACTGGCACGTGAGGTATCCCATCTTAGGCCTCTAGGTTGGCAACGCGTCTGCAATACCCCTGGTGTTGCAGATGTTTATGGGCGGTGGTGATCTTTTACCATCAGGAGACCCATTTGCTCGTTTGCCATCCAGTCAAATAAAAAAAAAAAAAAAAAAATAAGCCATTAGGGATGTATTCCAAATTAACTGTCTTCCACTATTTTTGTCGCTCCATTGTGTAGCACAAAGAGTTGTTGACATGCTTATCGTTCGACTCCAGGGTACAAGGTAACAGCAACATGTCAAAAAACACTGACTGACTCATCAACGCCTGGCCTTTGGATATAAAGAGCAAAAATTAGATCTTTCGAATCACTCAGTTTCCTATAAAAAGAAAGAACGAAAGCAGACGTTCACATTCACAAAGACATAAATACAAGAAAAAAAATAAAAAAAAACAATAAGCAGTAAACACAAATAAAACAAAAAAGAAATACAAAAATGAAAATACATGAATAATCAATAATATTAAAGGCATATTTCACCACTAACTGACACAGTACTTACATCTCTTTCTCTTACTCGTATTATCGTATTACGTGATTGAAGTGTATTAAACTTCGTTAGATAAGTCCTACCCATTTTCCCACGTCATCAATTTTGTTCTTTTGTATCAGTATCTGTATTTAATTTATCAAAAGTGTTTTTCAATTAAAAGACACGTCAAAATCATAAATAAATATTCTGTTTTACCCGACTGCCCGAAGGAGGGTTATGTTTTTCGAGCGTATGTATGTATGTATGTAAGTATGTATGTATGTATGTGGGTATGTATGGCAATTTCTTTGGTCCTCGCATTCAAATCGTAACCAGCTAAAAAAATCTTGGTAATGGGTCCCGACTGTTGAACCTTAAATGAGCGTCGTGACAGAGTTCTAGACCACTAGACTTATTTTCTTCCTTTTCGTTTTTAAGGCAGTCGGGTGTTTTGATTTTTTAAATGTTTTTTTCTCTCAAGCCAATTGTAAAATGATATTAATAATGGTCTATAATTTCATTTCTCATAATTTCACTTAAAAATACCAATTATTTTTATGACAGCTGCCGATGCCGTTAGGGCCTACAATTGCTGACGCGGTTAGCACGGAGCGGGTGGACGTCTTTGAAAATAGAATGAGCAGCGCTAACTGCGCGTCTGGCGTGCGCCTGATTAGGGTTCCGTAGTCAACTAGGAAACCTTGTAGTTTCGCCATGTCTGTCCGTCTGTCTGTCTGTCCGCGGGTAAGCTCAGAGACCGTTAGTTCTAGAAAGCTGTAATTGGGCATGAATATACATACCAGTCACGCGGACAAAGTGATACAATTTTTTTAGGGTACCTCCCATAGACATAGTGGGGTTGTTTTTTTTCTCGACTAACTATAGTGTGGGGTATCGTTGGATAGGTATTTTAAAATCATTTCGGGGGTTGCACAGACAATTTTTCTATTCAGTGATCTGTTTGTGAAATATTTAACTTTAAAGTTCAAACTTTCATTACAATCGAGCGGCCCTCCCCCCCTCTAAAATCTAAACTCTTGGGTGGCAAAATTTGAAAAAATTCAAAATGGTAGTAAATATCGTCCCCTTACAACCAGAATCGCTTATCTGCATGAAATGTAGTTTCGAGAAAAACGCATTTAAAGGTTTGCATGCTCTAAAAACCTATAAAAGCTAGTTATACTAAAAACGTCTCTGTGTTTCTATTTAGATAATTTATCCCTTAATAGGATAGGGCTATGTTATTTACTCTATACTCGCGCCGAGTAGGTTAAAATAGGGCTTTTCTTCAAAAGGTACTGCAGATAAGCGATTTTGCTTGTAGACACGTTTTTTTTTATCTTCTAAACTAGCAAGTTTACGCAGATATATTGGATAAACTATCATTTTAAGTCCATAATTGAAGCATTTTTCGCCGAATACAGTGTTAAAATGCTTACATGTTTTATACAATTTAAGTTTTTAGTTAAGTCTCAGCGCAAATAAGAGGTATTGGCTGTAAACAAATCGGAATTTACCTCTTAAGCGCGCTTAAAAGTGCAAAATATTTCTAAGATGTTTTGACTCTAGGCTTTTTTTCTGTTTTTCTATCTTATATGCAATGTAGCATTATTCTGTTTTGTTTTTATCATTCAAAGACATATAACTTGTATTTTTCGAAAGAGTTCCATCAATCTATTTCAACAAATAGGTACCAAATAGCCCAAAAATATAAATAAATGAAAACTAGCGAGCTAAAGTCTTAAATATAGTAGTATATTTCTAGTATATGTGAGATATATTACGTTATTCCTTTAATATCATATGTGCTGCTTAATACATTTAATTATGGAACTTTTGATTACATGCATACAACAAAAAACATATTTTATTCAAACATTTTAATAAAAAGGCACTTAGCGTCTCAAGGCTCAAAGTAACCACTGAAACAGTCATGAAAAAAGAACCGTAATGGTAATAACCATCAGTCTTCTTCTTCATCAAAACGATAACGAGCATGGATCTTCAGGTTTCGATGAACTAAATAGAAAAACATAGGTATAACCAGATCCAGCAGACCGTCGAACTGAACCGCGAGTGTCATTTAGATACCTACTATTTACTACTTCGTATCGTAGGTACGTCGTATCATTGAATAGCTTATCACGGCATAAAACATTTACGTTGTCACACATTTTCATTGTTCTTGGCTTAATATTTGTATAGGTAATATTTTTATCAATTACGACATGTCGTCTGACTTTTTGAGTTTTGATACCAGGCCTGTAACTTTGCAAACCAACCGTCGAACAAGACAAGGCAACAGAAAATCGAATCCAAACTCTGTTGAACCTCTTTCAGTAGAGGAATTTAAACTACCTGCATTAAAAAGCTATACACTAATCCACTGCCAATAAGCGCAGCTAAAACAATAAAGATTTAATGACTTTTTACAAAAAAAAATGTTATACCGGAGATTCACCATGGCTGGTTGCACTGGCCTGTGATGAAGACGTTATTGAGCGTGTGCCGGACGTAGTCACAGCTGAGACAAGCAGTGATGAAAAATAACCTTAATGGTAATAATCATCAGTCTTCTTCTTCATCACTGCTTGTCTTAGCTGTGGCTACTCAAACCAGCCATGGATAATTAATATTACCTAAGCCAAGAACAATGAAAATGTGTGACTACGTAAATGTTTTATGCCGTGATAAGCTTTTCATTGATACGACGTACCTACGATACGAAGTAGTAAATAAGTAGGTTATCTAAATGACAATCACGGTTCATTTTGACGGTCTGTTGGATCTGGTTATATGTTTTTCTATAGCCGCGTATCCATTAGAGCAGCCTCAGGCCGAGCACCGTGAGCCGAGCCATATTTTGTCGGTTTTTGACCGTGCTCAAAGGAGCCTCAGTCTGAGCCGTGCCTTTGGCAGCGTCTCCACTTGCGCGGCCTCGGAGCGAGGCAGCCGCTCGGCCCGAGGCTGCCTCTAGTGGATACGCGGCTTATTTAGTTCATCGAAACCTGAATATCCATGCTCCTTATCGTCACCTGAAAGAAAAACACTGTTAAATTACGGCAAGTGAATCGCTGTTATACATAGATCTGTTCACTCACGAAGGCGCGCCCCTCCACAGCTAATTATTAATGTACACGAGAAAACCTCTTAAGTACTTACACATTGTCTTAGTCTTAGTGTGCGTGACTGACGGTACGCTTGCGACTGAAGCCACGAGGACAAGTTCGAGCTACGCACACATAGACTTGTCGTACGGATACGTTAAGGTACAATTACAATTATAGAATGTGGAGGGGCAGACTTTCGTTAGTGAACATATCTATAATTACCTAAATAAGTTTTTAAAAATTACTTATTATGAATCGTGCTTTCAAGCGTGTACGAACCGACTAAGCTAGCCTACACAAAGTGCACACTACTTTACAATACAGCGCGAAACGTCTAAGCGATACTTAAGCGATTTTGGCTGTAGCGCTTCTTATGGTCGAAGCAAACATTGTTACAAGCAATATCGCCTATATTATATTTAGTTTGTTTTCGCTGTTGCAATAATTGAAATATAAAGTAATGCTCAACAGGCGAAACCTACTAACATTATTTTAGCACTTTTAGGCAGTACTCAAATTGCATTTTTATTGAAATCTTAACATTCCAAAATCGCTTGTTTGACATTAAAATATTTTTGCTGTTGTAAAATAAAAAAAAATGCTGTTTAACCGACGCGTAGTTGTTTTTGGCTGTTGATTTTCTTTAAAATCGGCTTTAAGTGAGCTTAAGAAAAACGTAACTCGGTATTGGAGTATCGTACAGTAAAACGGGTTTCAACAGCATGTAGATCTTGGAAAGTACATTCTAACGATATACTTAACTCAGTTTTGCCCAAAAGTGACTTTAAGCGATTTTGGTCGTAAGGGGACGATATATCAAATTTACAAGGAAAAATATAGCTGCCAAGATTGCTTGAGAATTATTAGTAGTTTTACTCTTAAATAGCAGCCTAAGGCATAAACTTGGAAGATTCCGTAACCAATACGAAATCCTTAGAAAAATGTTAGTTGATTTTTTCGTAATGGCTACGGAACCCTATCCTGGGCGTGTCCGACACGCTCTTGGCCGTTTTTTTTACCTGTACCCGCACCTGCAGGCGTGCGCCCTCTCCAGCGCTAGCGTAGATCCTAAGTGCAAAAATTCGTCGCACGCGCCGCTCAATACCAACTATTTTTCAATAGGCATCGCGCGCCGGGATCATTTACGCGATTCCCATGCGATTCCCATCTCCCCTATAGCGCCCTGAGTAGCAGTACCTACCTTATCTCGCAGCATATCCCGCACCCTTGTGGCCTGGTGGCGACTCCGGTGTAGTTCTAGCTGCAGCTCCAGACACCGCTCCTGCCAGTTGACGGAACCCAGCTCGGCTAGCTCGTACTCCAGGGGATCCAGACGCGACCCGTGGGCTAGAGGCCTGCAATGACATCGTAATGAGATGCTTGCAGTTAAACAATGACAAGTGAGAAGTGACTAACGTTTGAAATACAATGTACAATAAAGACAGAATAAGAATAATAATATGAAGATAGTATTCAATGACGAGTTATACAATACAATACATTTCTGATTTTTGAAGGTGGTGAGCTGATTAAGTTCGAAAATCGAGTATTTGTTGTTTTTAAATTTATGGAGCCAAGCATTGCTACGAACATTTGCATCATTCTAGGCAATGCTTAGAAAATGCCTGTCAAAAATTTTATTATTCGCGATTATGTCTGACGGATGCACGGCAAAAAGTTTGAAGCAGATATACCGTAATTTCGCTCGCTAGAGTGCTTGCTAAAACGCCCCTGTTCTTTTTATGAGCTATTAAATCTACTTGATGTAACATTCGCTATAATGCTCATTCCAAGTGAACGCTCAAGTTAATTAGCATCTTAAAGAGTTCCATAACGAAGCGTTCCAAAAAAATCCAACAGGTTTGACCGAAGTTTGTGGATGACAAATGCTTCAATGCTACATATATTGATCAATGAGTAATGTGTAACCGCGTCAAGCATTCCGATGAAAACCTTTATAGAGGGTAGGTATTTCGTCAAACTGAGATATTAATAATGAAAATCAAAGAATCTGAGAATAACCGACGTTGGGAAAAAGACTGCTAAGCTAAAATGGGACTGGGCTGGACACGTCTGTCGCATGCACCCACAAAGGTGGGCTCGCACAGTTACTTGGTGGGTGCCGGAGAACGGCCAGCGACATCGAGGCAGACCGAGAAGGAGATGGCGGGACGATCTGGACACGTACGCAAAGGACTGGCCTGACATTGCGTCAGAACGAGAGTTGTGGAGGTCAAGAGGGGAGGCTTTTGCCCAGCAGTGGGACACTATACAGGCTACTTAAAAAGATATTAATAAAAATAATGATCATGTCGTGTCGTCCGAAAAAAAAATAACCGTTGGGGGAGAAAAGTCCTAGAGTGACGACCACAAACCGGAAGACGAAGCGTTGGCAGTTGGCAGGCCTCCCACTAACTTGACCGACTGTGAATGCAAGTGGCAAGTTGTCGTTCCTTATATCATAAAGTTTCAAGGGTCTTAGTTCAGTAGACGTCTTTGGGACTGATGATGAATAACATTTCTACGAAGCTTGAGGTCCCGGGTTCGATTCCCGGCCGGGGCAGATATTTGTATGAATAATACGAAAGTTTGTTCTTGCATGGGTCTTGGATGTTTAACATGTATTAGTATGTTAAAATAGTTTAACATGTTTATTCGTTGCCTAATATCCAGTACAAGCTTTGCTTAGTTTGGGACTAGGTCAATTGATGTCAAGTGTCCCATGATGTTTATTTATTATATTTATTTCGGAAAGATCCATATCATCATAATATTACATTAGTAATAACCTGCAATTTTATGCCTAAGACTAAGCCAACCACCACGACCACGACCCTCTGCTCGACTACCACAGCTTGTTTATTTATAAAATTATCCTTAAATATATCTAGAATATTTACGAATCATAAAATAACGCGTAGTCTAAAATCCTATTTATACAAACGTCCACACTCCGCATTTAGACCACCGTAACGGATGTCGATGATTTACAACACTTCAAAGTTGACAATAGCAGCCAAAAACTAATTTTAGTTACACATTTCACACAATTATTAAAAGCAAACGTGCTTCAGCTAACAGTGGTATAAACAACGTGATTTCAAACAATTTAATACAAAACTGATTTGTGAAAATCAGGCGGTATCGCAATCATACGTAACAGAATCTGCAACAAAACTGCGTATTAACAATTCAAATATAAAGGGGATTTGCATCGTTCGAACAACGCAGAATGGAAACGAATTAATGTACGCAAATTCTGCTGACATATGTAGGTAGAGGGTTGATGAAACTGTAGATTTGCCTGGGCTGGGAGTCAAGTAGGTGCAAACCGAGGCGTGTATGTTGTAATACTATAGGCGAGTTTAGACTTGCAAGAAAAATCGTGCAAGTTGCATTACATTGCCAACGAGTTTGTAGTGGTGAATCAAGCGCCGCAACGAAATGCAACTTGCACTATTTTTCTTGCAAGTCTAAACTCGGCTTATTACTAGACTACTAACTAACTAGTAAATATCAAGTTATATAGAGAGTAAAGGTCATAAATATACTCGTATGAGCGTTATCAAGATGTTAAAGTATATAATAAATAATATACACCTTTATTCCCCTAACCATAAGCATGTATGCATTTATTTGACGCTATGGCTATGGCTGTACAGATATGGCTTCGACTGGACATAATCAAGTAACCATATTTTGTAAGACTGTACTGCGAAAAAGCCGTGGTCATCTAATGGTTTGATGGGGCTTCTGCAGCAGAAGATAATGTATTCAAAACCCCGGGCTCGCACTTTAAGATTTACAGAATACACATGTGAAATTACTTGTGATATTTTCGACAAACTTTACGGTGAAGGAAGAACACCTCTGCTCATCACCTGCGAAGCCCTTTGATTTGAAATGAAATTGTGAATAATGATGTTTTGCTAAAGTAAAAAAAAACCTTTGAGTAGATACCATTGTCTATCAAAGTAAAAACACAAAACAAAAATGAAGGTGTTACGTGACGCGAGACCCACTCTTTTTTATCACAAAAGGAAGTCCATTTGGTCAGTAGTAGTAGTAATAGTAACCACAACTTGAAATAAAAACGTGGTGACGTTACGATCTTACGACGTTTACGAGAGCAATATTAAAGATACATACTTTGCGGTAACCGTAACACGAATGCGAAATTTACTGACCGAACTACGTCATAAAACTAGACAAATCTCAACGCTAATAAATCTGGTGATCTACTAAATCATGTAGATCAAATGAATAAATCTCAACGCATCTGCGACCGTACTAAAAGCTGCAAAATCGTAAAACATCGAACCATAATCTCTGTTTAAAAATGGATGCACCGACCGCGGCAGTGTTGGTCGTAAATATTCGATGTAGTTCATTAATTTAAATGTACAATATTTTCTACTATTATTACTTGAATGGGCTTTAAAGCAGCTTGGCTTTTATTGGATTACAGGAGCAAATGAGCCCTGATTAATTTTCCATGGTCAACACACCATAACTAATGCAGAATATAAATCACGCGGATGGTGCGATTGGGGCTTATTCAAGTAATTTTACAGGTAGTTTCATTCGTACAAAATAATAACTTACATGTAAATATATGCCGCAGTGGACTAGTGATTTGACATGACTTTTCAAGCAGAGAATCGATTTTATGTGCGAAATTACGTTTGAAATTACTAGAAACTTTGCGGTGCGGAAACCCGCATGCAGTTGCGAAACAATCCAATGGTCGCGTGAAGCTCCCAAGCCCCAATGGGCCCGCTTGCAACTACAGCCAAAGCTTTCTCCTGCTGAGAGGCTTAAGCCGGAGATAAAGATAATGAGATGTTCGCAGTAATCTATAAAATAGTCATAATACTTAATATTGCATACCAGAGCACAGCACAATTTCAGCTGAAGAACTGTGTGGCTTTCAAAATAGGACTTCTAGACTTAAAATGAGAATGTAACTGCAAATGCAATGTACGAGAATAATGAGCGGCGTTAGTTTAATTGTTTAATTATCATAAGTAGAACCAAAGCGGTTACAGCGGCATGAGTCAGACGAAATGCTCTATGCAGGGCAATGAACGTGGCGGTTGCGGTGCATCGGCCGAATTGTAACATATACAACTTTGAAGCCGTACAAACCTACACAGATATGGCCACATGGTGTAAAATCACACGAAATGATGGAACAAAAGATAAGAAATATCCAAGGAAGTAGAAATCCGGGAAGAAGTATGTGAAAGAAGAAGTGATTGAATTCTGTTCGTTATAATCCAAACAACACTATCCTATCCACGACAGGAGTAGTACATGCACCTAAGTAGAGCTTCCAATCTCGCATTACCGAGATGCCGCGTCATTTTTCAGTCCCGCGTGCTGTGGGATTATGGGCACGGGATCCCGCGGGATTTGCGGGACTGGAAAAAGCATTAATTGCTGACGCAAGCTCCGATTACAAAATACTGGTCTATACCTGTATTTTAAATTGATCACAGACGAAAGGGGAGCTAATCCTTCTTCGCCCGCTCGCACGCCGAAAATATGGGCTCTCTCCGTGGTTTCCCGCTGCGTTTACCACCACCCTTTAGGACCTAAACTTTAGGTATTTATAGGATGGCAAACATTAGTTATTCAAAGGATTTCTCCCCGAAGCAATGCTTATACTTCCACCTATCACCACCGGTACGCGCCCTCTAGGATACCCCCTGGAGCAGTACCTAACCTATAAGGCAATGCTATAAGGTGACACGGTCCGTAAAAAGACTATCAATGTACAGCAATCCGGTAAAAACCGCTGATGTATAAACAGAATCGTACATTTTCCAAAAACATTATCGACAAAAAAACCATAATATAATCATCGAACCTGCTTACAAAATTTCACGAGAGTAGGCTAAGAAATGCAACTTGTAGAAGAGAACAGTGGCCCATTTCACCAAGCTACAAGTTACAATTTACAAGCGGTAATCTCTTTTCAACGCATATTGTTAAACAAAGACTACCACTTGTAAATTGTAACATGTAGCTTCGTGAAATAGAGCACAGGTAGACAGCCGTACATTCGTAAGCAATTTATCAATGCTAAAATGGAGAACTTTCGCTAGTGCTTCGCGCTCGCTCGGTCAATATTAATAACAAATACTCAAGTTTGCTACCCCCTTAAACAGTAAAAAATCAAACTTCTAAGTTAACGCAATCGAAAGATACACACTCGGTGAAAAAAGTGTTTCCATACAAATTGCCGTCACTAAAAAACCTACAGGGTATTTTCAGTTGTCCTATCTAGAAACCTGAAGTTTGGCACGAAGGTAGCTCTTATAGATTTTTATGTAATATTACGTCATAGTTTTACGTCAAAATAAAAATGTCACTTTGAATAGGTACAAAAGCAGCTTATCTTAAAAACCTTTATTTAATTATTTTTATTACTTATTGTTACATCTAAGTTTAGTGTCTATTAAAATTAATTGACATCTCTAAATGCATCAATCAGTCTTGTAAGGTTAATGATACGAAAATGTGTGTAGTTAACTAGGGGATCAATAGTGTTTCTCAATCGTCTTTACTTAATTAATGTTTTTTAGTGCACCTACACATTCAGAGAGATTAGATTAATAGACTTGTTTTCATGAGCTAAACTTGTTTTAAATCAATACTCAATGGCATAAATGGAAAAGGCAGCAAATGTATGCAAAAATTTGAAAATATCATCATCATCAGCCGGAAGACGTCCACTGCCGAACAAAGGCCTACCTACCCCTTAGAATGCCACGATGAACAAAAACTCAGCACTTGCATGCACCGGTTGCCCACAACTCTCACGGCTTCGTCAGTCCATCTAGTAGGAGGCCTGCCAGCACTTCGTCTTGCGTTGTGAATTGCGTGTGGCACTTTATCTTAATTCCTTTTAGGATAATTTCTTTGGCAGATAACAGGTTCCACACTGCTACGCGATTTAGTCTTTTAAACTGCATTGTATTTCAAAGCGTGTCGTTATTATTTTGTTTTAAAGATGTCGTGAATACGAGTAAATGAATAGTTCGAAACTTAAGTAAAACAAAATGCGTTCAGTTAAATCAGCATTCTTATTGTTTCGAGCGTCTTAAGAACTTATTTATAACAAATGGCGCCTTTAGTCAAGTGACCTAGGTATTCAGCAAGAAATGACACCAGGTAAGTAACTATGCTACAGTTGTAGCTAAACAATTTTGACAGCTACTATTTAGCCGTTCAAAGTACAGTCACCAGCACCAATATCTGACACAACAAGCGTGCATAAATATATGATGCGACTCTATTTCTAGGGCCGGAAGGACGTTATTTTTGCACGCTCCGCTGTGGCAGATATTGATGCTGGTATTGCTGGTGACTGCAATGTACATCGCGGTCAAGACGTTATGACGTGACGTCATCTTAGATAATGTAATTACTTGTAGTGAATAATTTTAGAACGGATATTTATTCGGGCTTAATAGTAGGAGCAGGACTATACTAAGTAACGCCGCGTTATATTAAAATTATCATTGGCTGCTCATAGACAAGTTCCAAGCGAATTTGCCCATTCTCCTTACTGCTTTTAAATTTGACCATTTTTTTATAATTTACATGTATTGTTTTCCAATCTGCCCGTCTGTATAAAATGTGGGGGTGTTCGGGGGCGAACAGTCAATCTAGCTTGGTCTTATCTCTGCGACAACGCGTAGTTTTGAGTTTTATCCCGAACGCAAGTAGATAGATAGATATTTGAAATCTGTGATTTTATGCCGTAATTTAACCTCCGGCTAAATTTAATTTAAATTTTTTTTTTCGAAGTCCCCTTAAAAACACCTTTTGTCTTAACTGTTTGGCATTAAATAAACAAGTTCAATTATTCTCAAGCGATTATTATTCTTTAATCTTAACACCACGTTTGTCTTTATTTGACATTCGCTGTTGCCTTACGAAACATAATTCTGTATATATGTGAACAACTACCTACTAAAGAAAGGTCCTGCTTGCATATTAATGCAATGAGGGTTTTCACAGAGGCGAAATATCGCTAGATGGCGTTAGTATCGTGAAGTCCGTTTGACGTTTGACGTTTGCTCGTGATTGGTTAAAAAACTAAACGAGCCAATGGCAAGCACACGTCAAACGACCTCACGATACTTACGCCATCTAGCGATACGCCTTTGTGAAAAACCCCATTTTGTATTAATGTAATAGAACTTATGTCATTTTTAGGGTTCAAGGAAATTTAAGGGTTCCTATCCTTAGTGTCGATAGTCCGTCTGTCCGTCCGCGACTTACCTATTTGTTCTAGAAAGTAGTCATTTTACATGTGAACTAACCATAAAATATTAGAAAAATATACTTATTGGAAAAAAATGTTTTTTTACCCGACTGCCCAAAGGTAACCTTGGATAGGTCTTAAACACTATTCCGCTAAAAAAAAAGACTACACCATTTTTCGATTTCGGGATCCATTTGCAAAATATTTGGCTTTAAAGTGCTAATTATTGTTAGAGGCAAGTATCCCTTCTCTCTCCACAAGCTAAACTATTAGGTTACTTATAAATTATATAATGAACTTAAGGTAAACTATCACATCCGTGTTAGGTTTGACAAGTAAATGAGTAATGGTCGATGAAAACTTAAAGTTCAGTAGGTCTTTGCAGCATATTATTAGTACACAACCCTACCCTACTACATTGGACACGCAAGCACATGGCCGGTTTTTCAAAACGGGAACGTCAATATTAGTCTCAGACACGTTATTACTAAGTCATGTAAGTAAGAGGGACCTTTCTTAAGTTTCTAGTTATATTTTGCTATTTTTTTTATAAATTAGGGGTGATTTCACATTGAAACGCGATTTAAAGCGAGGCGGCACATTATCATTGAGAGACTTTGTTAAACGAGTAGGTTTCAACGAGATGTGCCGCGTCCCGTCGCGTTGCGTTTCGATGGGAACTAACCCTAAGAACGTTAGTTACCTTGGCGGCGGCGGCGGCGGCTCCCGCGACCGCCGCGGCATCAGCCTCGGGCTGTTCGGAGTGCTGGCCGAATGACCGGCCCCACTGTGGTCAGTAAACCTCGCCAGCGGATCAAACAGCTGCGACAGCCTCCTCGCCCGCTCATCCGACATCTTCACAACACAACACAACACCAAAAAATATCACATCACGACACCGCACCACACAGTTAAATCACAACACACAAATGACTATTTCGAACGGTCCGCATGATTCAAACTGCGGAAGTGGAATGTCGCCCCCTGTTGATAGATGGCGCTGGTGACGCGGGATTTGGCGCGCTAACTCCGCGGCCATCTTGGATCGTCTGATGTTTTTCACAGTTTAATGTGCCTTTGCGCCGCTGACGCATTTAGAACGCTGAAAAAAAAGAGAGGGGTCAGTTGACGTGTGCGAAGCGAAGGATTAGTTAAGGTGAGGCAATTAGCCTTTGAGTGTGGCGGAACATGTCGACACAGAATTATTAGGCGCGTCAACGTTGGCTGCGATCTAGCAAACGTTAGGCGTTGGCGTTGGAAAATTGTAACAGTTTAACGTAAACTTCTTTTCTATTTCGTTAAGTAATTCCCGGTGATTAAAAAATGCAGTAAATAATAAATTAAAACTATTTGGTTTGGATTCAAATAACTTTAAAACAGTCTGAAAGAGATGTAGAAAATGACATTGTTTTTTTGAAAAGCACGAAACTTTTTTGGCTCTCACCTAGATAATTATATTTAAAATAATTAATTTGCGAGTTATTTTTTATTTTACCTTGTGAACATCCACTTTTCTTGATAGAAATGTTATAGATATTGAAAATATTCAAGAAAAGAGAGTCCCTTGTCCCTAGTACCTAACAAGCCACCAGATTAGTAAACATAAACACACACACACACACACAACTAACACAATATCTATTCCCATACATTCCCCCAATAAAGCAAAGTGAATAAAAACGTATTTAAATCATGACCGTCGTTATAACGTCGTATAAAACTATTTTCGATGTCGGGTTTCACTCTAATGTATAGATTTGTTCTTCCCACCGGACGTTGCGAAGGATCGTTACGTTTTATAGA
>NC_133478.1:5426601-5542307 GCF_025370935.1 Choristoneura fumiferana
GACCTGGCCTTACAAACTCTGCTAGTAAAATACAAAAATCTGCTTTCTATTTGTTACACTCGTTCACGCGATCGAAGCCTAATACACTAATAAAGAACAAAAACAATCAACTTTAATTATATCTTAATGTCGACCAATTCAATTAGCCCGCAGTCTAGCCACAAAACATCAAGTAGAGCTGCCTAATCAAATTGCTATAATTGACAATACGAATTAACCTAATAAATTAATATGCACTGTAGGTACTTGCCGTAACGGTGACCATTTATTTTCTACCTGACGAATGTCGTAAATACGATGCAGCTGTTCAAGACAACATGATTAATTATTCTTATTCTAATAACGAGTGTATTTAAACGTTACTAAGGTACAAATAATCAGGAGCACCTTCATCTGTTTTGGCCGAGTCCCTATTCAAAACTGTCTAAGTGATATTGCCATCTTCGACTTACATATAAAAGTCGTTGTTTGTGGTTGAGTAGCAAGGTATAATTAGTTCATTAATAGAGTATGGTTCCATCGAAAGACCAGTGTCGAAAGCACAGCCGGCATCATGCCGAGTTGATACCAATTTGTGATAACCTGTTTGTTTCTGTATTTTTATTTGTTACACTTACAAATAACACAAATAAATGTTTCCCTTTCTTTGAATGATATGGTACTCTAACTTAAAGCGTAACGTCTGAATCAATTAACTATATGTACGTGACACTCTTTGGTACGGGCCTCCTCTCAGAATAAGAGGGTTTAGGCTGCAGGTAAAAGATAGATAGACTTCTTAAAAAAACGCATGGAATGCCCAGGGATTAAATGTGTGTGTCTTAATTTTTGTAAAAGTCATCGAATTTTCTACCAATTAGAGACAACTCATCCTATTAGACTTCCCTTCCAGCAGAGCACTGCCATACTGCAATGATATCACTTAGATACCTTCAAATAGGGATCCAGGTAACCATGCCGACTCCAATAAAGCGATTTGACCAATTAAGGTAGAGTGAGCGGCTTCTTAGAAGAGTACAAATTACGGGATATTGTCTGAAAGAGATAGCTGCCATTCAAAGCCAGCAGCCGTAGCTACTTAATTAAAATAAAAACGGCATCTTCTGATAAACAAAAGTCACGTACGTAGTCTTAGGTGACGAAACCGTCTAAGAATTTGTAGTGAAAGTTATTTCTGTGTGTCATAAAAGATAATGATTGTATTGTATGCTTTGGATAATTACCACGAGTATATCATAAAAGGGGGCATTTTTTCTCTTCTGTTATTGTTTTGCTGATTACATTAAGCTAAGTATTTTACATTTTCAATGCGTTTGCACAATTCTTTTTACCAGCAGGGCTACTACCAAACTCGAAGTTCGTGTCGTGCGGTCCATCTGACACTTATAATTTTTAATACGAGAGCGAGAGGGACGGTACGATACGAACTTCGAGTTTCGAGTTTCGTAGTAGCCCTGCTGTAGTTTATACGATAAGATCTCCTTCCAAAATAAGCCATTAGGGATGTATTCCAAATTAACTGTCTTCCACTATTTTTGTCGCTCCATAGTTGTTGACATGCTTATCGTTCGACTCCAGGGTAACAGCAACATGTCAAAAAACACTGACTGACTCATCAACGCCTGGCTTTTGGATATAAAGAGCAAAAATTAGATCTTTCGAATCACTCAGTTTCCTATAAAAAGAAAGAACAAAAGCAGACGTTCACATTCACAAAGACATAAATACAAGAAAAAAAAAAAAAAAAAACAATAAGCAGTAAACACAAATAAAACAAAAAAGAAATACAAAAATGAAAATACATGAATAATCAATAATATTAAAGGCATATTAAACCACTAACTGACACAGTACTTACATCTCTTTCTCTTACTCGTATTATCGTATTAAGTGATTGAAGTGTATTAAACTTTGTTAGGTAAGTCCTACCCATTTTCCCACGTCATCAATTTTGTTCTTTTGTATCAGTATCTGTATTTAATTTATTAATCGAAATATTATTATTATTATTATTGTATTGTATTAATTTTTCAAAAGTGTTTTTCAATTAAAAGACACGTCAAAATCATAAATAAATATTCTGTTTTACCCGACTGCCCGAAGGAGGGTTATGTTTTTCGAGCGTATGTATGTATGTATGTATGTATGTATGTGGGTATGTATGGCAATTTCTTTGGTCCTCGCATTCAAATCGTAACCAGCTAAAAAAATCTTGGTAATGGGTCCCGACTGTTGAACCTTAAATGAGCGTCGTGACAGAGTTCTAGACCACTAGACTTATTTTACTTTTCGTTTTTAAGGCAGTCGGGTGTTTTGATTTTTTAAATTTAATGTTTTTTTCTCTCAAGCCAATTGTAAAATAATATTAATAATGGTCTATAATTTCATTTCTCATAATTTCACTTAAAAATACCAATTATTTTTATGACAGCTGCCGATGCCGTTAGGGCCTACAATTGCTGACGCGGTTAGCACGGAGCGGGTGGACGTCTTTGAAAATAGAATGAGCAGCGCTAACTGCGCGTCTGGCGTGCGCCTGATTAGGGTTCCGTAGTCAACTAGGAACCCTTGTAGTTTCGCCATGTCTGTCCGTCTGTCTGTCTGTATGTCCACGGGTAAGCTCAGAGACCGTTAGTTCTAGAAAGCTGTAATTGGGCATGAATATACATACCAGTCACGCGGACAAAGTGATACAATAAAAAAAGTATAAACAAATTTTTTAGGGTACCTCCCATAGACATAGTGGGGGTGTTTTTTTTCTCGACTAACTATAGTGTGGGGTATCGTTGGATAGGTATTTTAAAATCATTTCGGGGGTTGCACAGAAAAATTTTCTATTCAGTGATCTGTTTGTGAAATATTTAACTTTAAAGTTCAAACTTTCATTACAATCGAGCGGCCCTCCCCGCCTCTAAAATATAAACTCTTGGGTGGCAAAATTTGAAAAAAATCAAAATGGTAAGTAGTAAATATATCAAATTTACAAGGAAAATTAT
Organism: Choristoneura fumiferana; assembly: GCF_025370935.1. Lineage (NCBI taxonomy): Eukaryota > Metazoa > Arthropoda > Insecta > Lepidoptera > Tortricidae > Choristoneura > Choristoneura fumiferana. Next base: position 5,429,598 of record NC_133478.1, read on the forward strand.
AGCTGCCAAGATTGCTTGAGAATTATTAGTAGACCAGCCTAAGGCATAAACTTGGAAGATTCCGTAACCAATACGAAATCCTTAGAAAAATGTTAGTTGATTTTATCGTAATGGCTACGGAACCCTATCCTGGGCGTGTCCGACACGCTCTTGGCCGTTTTTTTTACCTGTACCCGCACCTGCAGGCGTGCGCCCTCTCCAGCGCTAGCGTAGATCCTAAGTGCAAAAATTCGTCGCACGCGCCGCTCAATACCAACTATTTTTCAATAGGCATCGCGCGCCGGGATCATTTACGCGATTCCCATGCGATTCCCATCTCCCCTATAGCGCCCTTAGAGTAGCAGTACCTACCTTATCTCGCAGCATATCCCGCACCCTGGTGGCCTGGTGGCGACTCCGGTGTAGTTCTAGCTGCAGCTCCAGACACCGCTCCTGCCAGTTGACGGAACCCAGCTCGGCTAGCTCGTACTCCAGGGGATCCAGACGCGACCCGTGGGCTAGAGGCCTGCAATGACATCGTAATGAGATGCTTGCAGTTTAACAATGACAAGTGAGAAGTGACTAACGTTTGAAATACAATGTACAATAAAGACAGAATAAGAATAATAATATGAAGATAGTATTCAATGACGAGTTATACAATACAATACATTTCTGATTTTTGAAGGTGGTGAGCTGATTAAGTTCGAAAATCGAGTATTTGTTGTTTTTAAATTTATGGAGCCAAGCATTGCTACGAACATTTGCATCATTCTAGGCAATGCTTAGAAAATGCCTGTCAAAAATTTTATTATTCGCGATTATGTCTGACGGATGCACGGCAAAAAGTTTGAAGCAAATTTACCGTCATTTCGCTCGCTAGAGTGCTTGCTAAAACGCCCCTGTTCTTTTTATGAGCTATTAAATCTACTTAATGTAACATTCTCTATAATGCTCATTACAAGTGAACGCTCAAGTTAATTAGCATCTTAAAGAGTTCCATGACGAATCGTTCCAAAAAAATCCAACAGGTTTGACTGAAGTTTGTGGATGACAAACGCTTCAATACTACATACATTGATCAATAAGTAATGTGTAACCGCGTCAAGCATTCCGATGAAAACCTTTATAGAGGGTAGGTATTTCGTCAAACTAAGATATTAATAAAAATAATGATCATGTCGTGTCGTCCGAAAAACAGATAACCGTTGGGGGAGAAAAGTCCTAGAGTGGCGACCACAAACCGGAAGACGAAGCGTTGGCAGTTGGCAGGCCTCCCACTAACTTGACCGACTGTGAATGCAAGTGGCGAGTTGTCGTTCCTTATATCATAAAGTTTCAAGGGTCTTAGTTCAGTAGACGTCTTTGGGACTGATGATGAATAACATTTCTACGAAGCTTGAGGTCCCGGGTTCGATTCCCGGCCGGGGCAGATATTTGTATGAATAATACGAAAGTTTGTTCTTGCATGGGTCTCGGATGTTTAACATGTATTAGTATGTTAAAATAGTTTAACATGTTTATTCGTTGCCTAATATCCAGTACAAGCTTTGCTTAGTTTGGGACTAGGTCAATTGGTGTCAAGTGTCCCATGATGTTTATTTATTATATTTATTTCGGAAAGATCCATATCATCATAATATTACATTAGTAACAAACAACCTGCAATTTTATGCCTAAGACTAAGCCAACCACCACGACCACGACCCTCGACTACCACAGCTTGTTTATTTATAAAATTATCCTTAAATATATTTAGAATATTTACGAATCATAAAATAACGCGTAGTCTAAAATCCTATTTATACAAACGTCCACACTCCGCATTTAGACCACCGTAACGGATGTCGATGATTTACAACACTTCAAAGTTGACAATAGCAGCCAAAAACTAATTTTAGTTACACATTTCACACAATTATTAAAAGCAAACGTGCTTCAGCTAACAGCGGTATAAACAACGTGATTTCAAACAATTTAATACAAAACTGATTTGTGAAAATCAGGCGGTATCGCAATCATACGTAACAAAATCTGCAACAAAACTGCGTATTAACAATTCAAATATAAAGGGGATTTGCATCGTTCGAACAACGCAGAATGGAAACGAATTAATGTACGCAAATTCTGCTGACATATGTAGGTAGAGGGTTGATGAAACTGTAGATTTGCCTGGGCTGGGAGTCAAGTAGGTGCAAACCGAGGCGTGTATGTTGTAATACTATAGCCGAGTTTAGACTTGCAAGAAAAATCGTGCAAGTTGCATTACATTGCCAACGAGTTTGTAGTGGTCAATCAAGCGCCGCACTATTTTTCTTGCAAGCCTAAACTCGGCTTATTACTAGACTAGTAACTAACTAGTAAATATCAAGTTATATAGAGAGTCAAGGTCATAAATATACTCGTATGAGCGTTATCAAGATGTTAAAGTATATAATAAATAATATACACCTTTATTCCCCTAACCATAAGCATGTATGCATTTATTTGACGCTATGGCTATGGCTGTACAGATATGGCTTCGACTGGACATAATCAAGTAACCATATTTTGTAAGACTGTACTGCGAAAAAGCCGTGGTCATCTAATGGTTTGATGGGGCTTCTGCAGCAGAAGATAATGTATTCAAAACCCCGGGCTCGCACTTTAAGATTTACAGAATACACATGTGAAATTAAATGTGATATTTTCGACAAACTTTACGGTGAAGGAAGAACACCTCTGCTCATCACCTGCGAAGCCCTTTGATTTGAAATGAAATTGTGAATAATGATGTTTTGTTAAAGTAAAAAAAAAACCTTTGAGTAGATACCATTGTCTATCAAAGTAAAAACACAAAACAAAAATGAAGGTGTTACGTGACGCGAGACCCACTCTTTTTTTATCACAAAAGGAAGTCCATTTGGTCAGTAGTAGTAGTAATAGTAACCACAACTTGAAATAAAAACGTGGTGACGTTACGATCTTACGACGTTTACGAGAGCAATATTAAAGATACATACTTTGCGGTAACCGTAACACGAATGCGAAATTTACTGACCGAACTACGTCATAAAACTAGACAAATCTCAACGCTAATAAATCTGGTGATCTACTAAATCATGTAGATCAAATGAATAAATCTCAACGCATCTGCGACCGTACTAAAAGCTGCAAAATCGTAAAACATCGAACCATAATCTCTGTTTAAAAATGGATGCACCGACCGCGGCAGTGTTGGTCGTAAATATTCGATGTAGTTCATTAATTTAAATGTACAATATTTTCTACTATTATTACTTGAATGGGCTTTAAAGCAGCTTGGCTTTTATTGGATTACAGGAGCAAATGAGCCCTGATTAATTTTCCATGGTCAACACACCATAACTAATGCAGAATATAAATCACGCGGATGGTGCGATTGGGGCTTATTCAAGTAATTTTACAGGTAGTTTCATTCGTACAAAATAATAACTTACATGTAAATATGCCGCAGTGGACTAGTGATTTGACATGACCTTTCAAGCAGAGAATCTTGTGTTCACTGGGGTGACTTATACACCTCTGCGTTTAATCGATTTTATGTGCAAAATTACATTTGAAATTACTAGAAACTTTGCGGTGCGGAAACCCGCATGCAGTTGCGAAACAATCCATCGGTCGCGTGAAGCTCCCAAGCCCCAATGGGCCCGCTTGCAACTACAGCCAAAGCTTTCTCCTGCTGAGAGGCTTAAGCCGGAGATAAAGATAATGAGATGTTCGCAGTAATCTATAAAATAGTCATAATACTTAATATTGCATACCAGAGCACAGCACAATTTCAGCTGAAGAACTGTGTGGCTTTCAAAATAGGACTTCTAGACTTAAAATGATAATGTAACTGCAAATGCAATGTACGAGAATAATGAGCGGCGTTAGTTTAATTGTTTAATTATCATAAGTAGAACCAAAGCGGTTACAGCGGCATGAGTCAGACGAAATGCTCTATGCAGGACAATGAACGTGGCGGTTGCGGTGCATCGGCCGAATAGTAACATATACAACTTTGAAGCCATACAAACCTACACAGATATGGCCACATGGTGTAAAATCACACGAAATGATGGAAAAAAGATAAGAAATATCCAAGGAAGTAGAAACCCGGGAAGAAGTATGTGAAAGAAGAAGTGGTTGAATTCTGTTCGTTATAATCCAAACAACACTCCTATCCACGACAGGAGTAGTACATGCACCTAAGTAGAGCTTCCAATCTCGCATTACCGAGATGCCGCGTCATTTTTCAGTCCCGCGTGCTGTGGGATTATGGGCACGGGATCCCGCGGGATTTGCGGGACTGGAAAAAGCATTAATTGCTGACGCAAACTCCGATGGGTGATCTGGCCGGTATTCATTACAAAATACTGGTCTATACCAGTATTTTAAATTGATCACAGACGAAAGGGGTGCTAATCCTTCTTCGCCCGCTCGCACGCCGAAAATATGGGCTCTCTCCGTGGATCCCCGCTGCGTTTACCACCATCCTTTAGGACCTAAACTTTAGGTATTTATAGGATGGCAAACATTAGTTATTCAAAGGATTTCTCCCCGAAGCTATGCTTATACTTCCACCTATTACCACCGGTACGCGCCCTCTAGGATACCCCCTGGAGCAGTACCTAACCTATAAGGCAATGCTATAAGGTGACACGGTCCGTAAAAAGACTATCAATGTACAGCAATCCGGTAAAAACCGCTGATGTATAAACAGAATTGTACATTTTCCAAAAACATTATCGACAAAAAAAACATAATATAATCATCGAACCTGCTTACAAAATTTCACGAGAGTAGGCTAAGAAATGCAACTTGTAGAAGAGAACAGTGGCCCATTTCACCAAGCTACAAGTTACAATTTACAAGCGGTAATCTCTTTTCAACGCATATTGTAACATGTAGCTTCGTGAAATAGAGCACAGGTAGACAGCCGTACATTCGTAAGCAATTAATCAATGCTAAAATGGAGAACTTTCGCTAGTGCTTCGCGCTCGCTCGGTCAATATTAATAACAAATACTCAAGTTTGCTACCCCCTTAAACAGTAAAAAATCAAACTTCTAAGTTAACGCAATCGAAAGATAGACACTCGGTGAAAAAAGTGTTTCCATACAAATTGCCGTCACCAAAAAACCTACAGGGTATTTTCAGTTGTCCTATCTAGAAACCTGAAGTTTGGCACGAAGGTAGCTCTTATAGATTTTTATGTAATAATACATTACATAGTCATATACGTCATAGTTTTACGTCAAAATAAAAGTGTCACTTTGAATAGGTACAAAAGCAGCTTATCTTAAAAACCTTTATTTAATTATTTCTATTACTTATTGTTACATCTAAGCTTAGTGTCTATTAAAATTAATTGACATCTCTAAATGCATCAATCAGTCTTGTAAGGTTAATGATACGAAAATGTGTGTAGTTAACTAGGGGATCAATAGTGTTTCTCAATCGTCTTTACTTAATTAATGTTTTTTAGTGCACCTACACATTCAGAGAGATTAGATTAATAGACTTGTTTTCATGAGCTAAACTTGTTTTAAATCAATACTCAATGGCATAAACGAAAAAGGCAGCAAATGTATGCAAAAATTTGAAAATATCATCATCATCAGCCGGAAGACGTCCACTGCCGAACAAAGGCCTACCTACCCCTTAGAATGCCACGATGAACAAAAACTCAGCACTTGCATGCACCGGTTGCCCACAACTCTCACGGCTTCGTCAGTCCATCTAGTGGGAGGCCTGCCAGCACTTCGTCTTGCGTAGTGAATTGCGTGTGGCACTTTATCTTAATTCCTTTTAGGATAATTTCTTTGGCAGATAACAGGTTCCACACTGTTACGCGATTTAGTCTTTTAAACTGCATTGTATTTCAAAACGTGTCGTTATTATTTTGTTTTAAAGATGTCGTGAATACGAGTAAATGAAACTTAAGTAAGACAAAATGCGTTCAGTTAAATCAGCATTCTTATTGTTTCGAGCGTCTTAAGAACTTATTTATAACAAATGGCGCCTTTAGTCAAGTGACCTAGGTATTCAGCAAGAAATGACACCAGGTAAGTAACTATGCTACAGTTGTAGCTAAACAATTTTGACAGCTACTATTTAGCCGTTCAAAGTACAGTCACCAGCACCAATATCTGACAAAACAAGCGTGCATAAATATCTGATACGACTCTATTTCTAGGGCCGGAAGGACGTTATTTTTGCACGCTCCGCTGTGGCAGATATTGATGCTGGTATTGCTGGTGACTGCAATGTACATCGCGATCAAGACGTTATGACGGACGTCATCTTAGATAATGTAATGACTTGTAGTGAAAAATTTTAGAACGGATATTTATTCAGGCTTAATAGTAGGAACAGGACTATACTAAGTAACGCCGCGTTATATTAAGATTATCATTGGCTGCTCATAGACAAGTTCCAAGCGAATTTGCCCATTCTCCTTACTGCTTTTAAATTTGACCATTTTTTTATAATTTACATGTATTGTTTTCCAATCTGCCCGTCTGTATAAAATGTGGGGGTGTTCGGGGGCGAACAGTCAATCTAGCTTGGTCTTATCTCTGCGACAACGCGTAGTTTTGAGTTTTATCCCGAACGCAAGTAGATAGATAGATATTTGAAATCTGTGATTTTATGCCGTAATTTAACCTCTCTAGGCGCCCTAAGTCCCCTTAAAAACACCTTTTGTCTTAACTGTTTGGCATTAAATAAACAAGTTCAATTATTCACAAGCGATTGTTAACATTCTTTAATCTTAACACCACGTTTGTCTTTATTTGACATTCGCTGTTGCCTTACGAAACATAATTCTGTATATATGTGAACAACTACCTACTAAAGAAAGGTCCTGCTTGCATATTAATGCAATGAGGGTTTTCACAGAGGCGAAATATCGCTAGATGGCGTTAGTATCGAGAGGTCCGTTTGACGTTTGCTCGTGATTGGTTAAAAAACTAAACGAGCCAATGGCAAGCAAACGTCAAACGACCTCACGATACTTACGCCATCTAGCGATACGCCTTTGTGAAAAACCCCATTTTGTATTAATGTAATAGAACTTATGTCATTTTTAGGGTTCAAGGAAATTTAAGGGTTCCTATCCTTAGTGTCGATAGTCCGTCTGTCCGTCCGCGACTTACCTTACTATTTGTGCTAGAAAGTAGTCATTTTACATGTGAACTAACCATAAAATAAAATATACTTATTGGAAAAAAATGGTTTTTTACCCGACTGCCCAAAGGTAACCTTGGATAGGTCTTAAACACTATTCCACTAAAAAAAAACACTACACCATTTTTCGATTTCGGGATCCATTTGCAAAATATTTGGCTTTAAAGTGCTAATTATTGTTAGAGGCAAGTATCCCTTCTCTCTCCACAAGCTAAACTATTAGGTTACTTATAAATTATATAATGAACTTAAGGTAAACTATCACATCCGTGTTAGGTTTGACAAGTAAATGAGTAATGGTCGATGAAAACTTAAAGTTCAGTAGGTCTTTGCAGCATATTATTAGTACAAAACCCTACCCTACTACATTGGACACGCAAGCACATGGCCGGTTTTTCAAAACGGGAACTTCAATATTAGTCTCAGACACGTTATTACTAAGTGATGTAAGTAAGAGGGAGGGACCTTTCTTAAGTTTCTAGTTATATTTTGCTATTTTTTTTATAAATTAGGGGTGATTTCACATTGAAACGCGATTTAAAGCGAGGCGGCACATTATCATTGAGAGACTTTGTTAAACGAGTAGGTTTCAACGAGATGTGCCGCGTCCCGTCGCGTTGCGTTTCGATGGGAACTAACCCTAAGAACGTTAGTTACCTTGGCGGCGGCGGCGGCGGCTCCCGCGACCGCCGCGGCATCAGCCTCGGGCTGTTCGGAGTGCTGGCCGAATGACCGGCCCCACTGTGGTCAGTAAACCTCGCCAGCGGATCAAACAGCTGCGACAGCCTCCTCGCCCGCTCATCCGACATCTTCACAACACAACACAACACCAAAAAACAATATCACATCACGACACCGCACCAACACAGTTAAATCACAACACACAAATGACTATTTCGAACGGTCCGCATGATTCAAACTGCGGAAGTGGATGTCGCCCCCTGTTGATAGATGGCGCTGGTGACGCGGGATTTGGCGCGCTAACTCCGCGGCCATCTTGGATCGTCTGATGTTTTTCACAGTTTAATGTGCCTTTGCGCCGCTGACGCATTTAGAACGCTGAAAAAAAAGAGAGGGGTCAGTTGACGTGTGCGAAGCGAAGGATTAGTTAAGGTGAGGCAATTAGCCTTTGAGTGTGGCGGAACATGTCGACACAGAATTATTAGGCGCGTCAACGTTGGGCTGCGATCTAGCAAACGTAAGGCGTTGGCGTTGGAAAATTGTAACAGTTTAACGTAAACTTCTTTTCTATTTCGTTAAGTAATTCCCGGTGATTAAAAAGCGCAGCAAATAATAAATTAGAACTGTTTGGTTTGGATTCAAATAACTTTAAAACAGTCTGAAAGAGATGTAGAAAGTGACATTGTTTTTTTGAAAAGCACGAAACTTTTTTGGCTCTCACCTAGATAATTATATTTAAAATAATTAATTTGCGAGTTATTTTTTATTTTACCTTGTGAACATCAACTTTTCTTGATAGAAATATTATAGATATTGAAAATATTCAAGAAAAGAGAGTCCCTAGTCTCTAGTACCTAACAAGCCATCATATTAGTAAACATAAACAGTCCCTCATCCACACAACTAAAACAATATCTATTCCCATACATTCCCCCAATAAAGCAAAGTGAATAAAAACGTATTTAAATCATGACCGTCGTTATAACGTCGTATAAAACTATTTTCGATGTCGGGTTTCACTCTAATGTATAGATTTGTTCTTCCCACCGGACGTTGCAAAGGAGTGTTACGTTTTATAGACTCATTTAAAATGTTGGCTCGATGCTGAAAAACAAGATTAATACAGAAAAAAAAATAGACGACAAACCATTAATTAGTCGTGACAAGGCTAACTTATTAATTCGCTTGTAGGTACAATCGAAGGAACTGAATCTCGTATCAGGATGGAACCTTTTCGCTGTAAATGTTACGTTGATATTGTGATATATAATTATGTAATAGCGGACAAATGAGCAGACGGTTCACCTGATTTTAAGTGATTACCGTCGCCTATAGACATCCACAGCACCATCAGGACTTCAAATGCGTTGCCGGCCAAATCGTATAAAAGGTAGGAATTGTGGAAAGATTCAACCTTGATACGGTCGTTTTGCCAAAGTGTGTGTCCACTTTTTCGTATTATATTAATTATTATACTGACGACCAAAAACAAGGCATATTTAATAATTTGTTTTAATACTAACCCATAAGTGCTCGTCTGTGAATCCCACCGAGTATTTTTATATAGCGCCCTTACACTCCTTAGCTTTTCGTGTTTTTTAAAAAATAGTATACATTTAAAAAAAAACTAAGTGTAGGTACAGTCCGTAAACACACCTTAAAGCGGCTACACACTGCACGTTAATGAGTATTCTACAAATAAGACATGTTCACACCGTCGCCAGCCGCTCACGGCTGCTCAAATACCAGTGTGGAGACGCTCTTTGATATTCAAAATTAGTTCGTCTCACCTTTCGGGACTACAGTTCTCAAACTTTTTTAACACTATTTTATGATCTAGTTTTACTGGTTAATAGCAAAATAATCGACTCCTCGAACTAGATTTTAGACCTTTTTCTCGTAGTTTGCCGGATTTTTGCAATTATAATGTGGACTCGATGACAAAAATATAAAAGGTGTGCTCAAAATGTTTTTGGCCAAAATTCTAAATTAGAAATCTAAATTTCAGATCAAATACATCGACGAAACAAATTAGTCCACATTGTTCGGCCGGTACTGTAAGTATTTTCGTCGAGAGGAAATAACCTTACGCGTTGTGTACTTACCTAACTTAAATCAAAGACAAAAATAATACTATTCCCGTATTACAGTAACTAACCGCATCATATTCTACTCAAGTGGTTACATAAACCATTGATTAAACATCAAATTAACTTCATAACTTCGTTTGATTCAGTCATATTCAGTTCAACTTCGCATATTAAATATTTATTTAGCGCTCACTGTACGCTCGAGTTCACTTGCTCTCGGCCAAAGTTTGAGAACCATTGTTAAGTCTCCCCACCGAGTTTTGAATAAAGGAATCATTCATACAATAATAATGTATGAGTGTTACACGTGAGATCGAAGAATAGTGGCGATTATTAGGGTTCTGTACCTCGACCTTGGATCACTCGCGTGTGTGCCGGACTGTTTGTGCGTCTGTCGCACAGTTAATTTGCTCCGAAACTACTGAACTGATCGGATTGAAAATTCTTACACATGTGTTAGTGTACCTACTCAAAAACGTGTAACGTAAATACATTATTTTTAAAATAGAATCTAACTGTTTATCGTTAGTTAATTAAATTTATATAAACTCGAAAAAATAATGAAAAATTTATCTCATGACTTGTCAAATGAAAGGGCTTGTGAGAGTCTAAAATAAGTATACATTATAATTTAAAAATAACAAATTTTACAGTTAACTTATTTATTACACAAACAATTTACCATCTCCCCTTAATTCCGAAAGTATTGGGCACAATATTTTGAGAAAAAAGTGCAGAAATTAGTTTTTTATACTTAAATTTTTATGTATGCGTAGATAGAAAACCTATAAGAAATCAATGGTATTTAAAGTAACATGGGAAATTTCCGTTACGTCTACATCGGAATAAAAAGTGGTCTACACGTTATACCAGGCGTCCTGTTTACATACCAAATTTCAATCAAACTTTCAAACTTTAGTAATTATATTTATTAGTAGGATCCAAAGAGCAAACTTTACTAAATAAACACTGTCCTTATATTTCAAAACACCTTCAGGCGTAGAAACCGACCGAACCACCAACCCTGGAAGGGTTACCTGATTCCTATCACGTCGTCGAAAATATCACGATCTGTTTACCGTGGCCCAATTGGAGTGAAAAATTACTTCGCGAAGGAGGAAATTAAAAGGGCAGTGACCAGAAAATTGGCGACCACCCCCATCCAAGAGTTATGTGCTTTGATTAATGTTATCAGGCCGTTATCTCGGAGAACCCTTCAAATTGGGGGCAACCCTTTTTCTGGGTTGAGCCTTATCTATGATTTTATACAGGTTATGTTTTGTTTTTTGAGTTCAGATGTCAGAGTGGGAAGTGACGGGTTGTGATATACTTAGGCGACGTCGACGCTGAAGTAAAAGGGGTGTCACATTGCACAATTGGTGTGCAAAATCCATCATCTAATTTGACCACACAAAATTTCATTTTAGTCGGTACCTACTCTAAATGATTGTCAAGGCTTGTTTCTTTATATTTTAGTACAAATTTTTACTACTGACTCCTCTGTGCTCGTTTTGCATGCCGTACAGTTTCTGGTGAAATGTGTGAGACCATAAAACGTTATTATGATTGGTTTTTTGGAGCACGGATTGCTGAGGACCTGGGTTCGATTCCCAGCGCTGGTCTCTTTTTCTGGTTTTTCTGTGCATCCATGTCTCAGTTTGTATTTTCGACATATAACGTAATACCAGCTTTTGTATCACATTTTTACGAAAAATAAAGATATTATTTTTATTTTATCAAACATTATAAATTTAATCAAAGTTTAGTTAGTATTCTTAGAGTTATTATTGATTTGGAAGAGCCAATGAGAGCTAAGTCCAAACACTGAATACTGCCAATTATTATTTATTCCCATATAGGACGAGTACACAGTCCTATGGGCGAGAGACTACTGGCGAGCCCGTCAGTATAGCTAACCCATAAAGATATCGCTATATGTAGATATACCATGTCAAAATACAACCAATTTCAGGATCTATTTCAAAAGTGGGTTATAAAAAAAAGTAATTCGACTTTAATCCTTCGACACCGTTACGGCTCCGACGTTTTGTTCGAATTCCTTTGCAAAATATAGAGAGCCCTTTGATCAACTCTATTGAGTAAGATCCTTGTAATCCGAACAACACGGCTCGAATAGCGCCGGTTGCCAAACTAAGCCAATGGATGCCAATCGTCTGCCAAGACAGCTTCGTAGCTCTGGACAGTCTAGAACTTTGGATCGAACTAACAATATCAGTTTAAACTGTTTAGAGTAAGTATCAAAGTGCATGGCATGCGGGAATTTCTTAACGCAGAGTGCTAATATAGTACATTGTGTCTTAAGGGCGGTAAATAAGAAATTACGAACAAGAGTCTATTAGGCTTTTATGAGTCGCTGTTCGTAATTCTAGTATACCGCCCGTGCGACATACAATGTTTTTCATCACATTTGCGAGTATTTTTTTTATTTCTAAAAGAAAAAATATAATTGTTCCAAATATTGCCGATACCTTGGGCTGCTCTCTTGGCAGCGCTGCCCTCCACCTCCCGCGCCATGCGCCTGACGTGCGTGTGCATGTGGTCCTGCAGCAGCGCGCGCAGCACCACCAGTACGGGCACTGACTCATTTACCGACCACGGGCTTCATGTTGTCACATTAAGGTCGAGGGTTTTATTTGGGGGGTTGCAAGCAAGGTAGCCTGCATGTTACGACCCTGTTTACGAGCAAGTGTGATGAAAACGTATTTTACTTAGTCGCAAGATAATTACTCAGCGTCACAAAATTTGGCCCACTCTACATACAAAATTACCTATTCCTATTACTGCATTTGATGGCCAGATTTTCTGCCACTCAGTATATTTAAAATCTAGGTATGCAGTTTTTCTTGTCACTAAAATCGATGGCATGGTTCCTAAGAACTGATTTTTGAATGTCTTATAGTTTCAGATTCGCCCATACTGACCGATCTAAATGTGCCACTCTGTATAACCTAGTCTCAGTTTTCCCATAATTGACTTTGATTACCTAAATACAAACCTTCATTAACCATAGAATAACGCCGATACACAACCCCAGTTAACCCGGGTAGCAATGATACAGGCTGATACAGTCTAATGACTGGCACCTCATTAGCGCGCTTGTAATTTGCAACACCCTCTAGCCGTGCTTGTTTGTCCTCGCTTTTGACCTATTTGATGACAAATATAGATCGAGGGCATATTTTTTTTTTTTAGTTAGGTAACCAATTTTTTTCTTATAAGTAATATGATTTGTTTTTCCATTAAAAATCGGTTTGACTTTCGAATCTTGACATAATTTATATAAAATCACTAACTGACTGTTTGTCTGTCTATTTGTTACCCCTTCACGCGTAAACTGCTGAACCGCTTTTGATGAAATTAGGTATGGAGATAGTTTGAGACCCTAGGAAAAACATGCAATATATTCTATCCCGGAAAATCGCATAACATAAATTAATTCTGCCCAGACTAAGTCACGGACTTATTCTTTAATGACTTATCCTTTTATTATTAACAATTTCAAAAATTATAATATCGATACAACGGTAAGAAATTAGTTGGACCCCAGGACGATGAACACAAATTAAGAATGTCCTTGTGTTTTTAATTGGGTTATTAAATAAACACATTTACTACCGCTAACTTACATAACCTAACCAACAAAATGTTGGAAAACCTCCGACTTTGTCACTTCAAAGTTCAATATCTCAAAAACGGCTGAACCGATTTTGATAAAACATGTCTAAGAACCATCGCTAGAAAACCTGCTTTCAATTAAAAAAAACCGAATTCAAATCGGTCCACCCGTTTAAGAGCTACGGTGCCACAGACAGACAGACACACAAACAGACATACAGACACACATAGCGGTCAAACTTATAACACCCCTCTTTTTGCGTCGGGGGTTAAAAATAAATGCATCGAGCACTCCAAAATTAGTAGCCATCTTCACACCTCGTTACCACCTACTTGTCCTGAGTTTTTGTCCCTCACACAAACAGTAGCCACTTAAACCCCGAGATGACCAAATCTGAACCTTTTCCCTCGGTAAGAGAGGCTTCTAGGAACGCATTTGTGACCCAAGTAACACTCATTACGGCCTGTCTAGGCGTCGGTCGTAACTAACGTTAAGGGAAATAGAGGATTTCTTTTTAGGATTCCCTACCCAAAAGACCGACTAGCCCCCTTTACTACGTATAAGATTCCGCTGTCTGTCCGTCTATCCATCTATCCTTCACTGGGCTGAATATTTTATTTGAAATTTTTAGTGTGTATTTTGTACAAATTAGGTGTTTCCCGCTACTCCGTCCGCGTAGAATTCGTTCCCACGGGAACTGTAATTTTTTCCAGGATAAAACCAACCTATAATCTTTGCCGGTACTCAAACTAACTGTATCTGTATACTATCTGTATTTCATATAAACCACCACACCAAGCGATAAGTAACAAACTAACTAACAGACAATATTTACCGCATGGTTTTGCCCTGTGCCTATTTATTAATTATACGAATTTGATATTGTGCTGTATTAGTTGTATTTGTTAGTTTCTGAGTAATTGTCACCGTTTAACCACAAATGACTCACATTATGATGTTATTTTTGCTCAAACTTCATTTACGGTTTGTAGTGTTAACTCGTGGTGTGTTGCACAATGGCAAAAGCTCAGTTCGTGTTATTTCTCTTTCCTGCTTTTTTAATGGCTTTGGGTAAGTTGTGTTAATCAAAGAGGATAAAAACATCGGAAAGAACCCCTGTAAATTTTGTACGATAACTATGTTAATCGATTTCGTTATATTCATCCTGTTTAAGGAAACATTCAACAGGTCAAATTAAGCTGATTTCTCCCAGACACTATTGGCTTATTTCTGGGTTTTTAAAAGCGTTTACCTTTACTTGCCGGAATTTAATTTGCCCGAATTTCACTTGTCATACCAACGTTTGCCATAAAATATGTAGAACCGTGCTGTAAATAAATTACTTTATGGCAAATGAAAATTCTAGAAAACGATTCATTCGGGCATATGAAATTCGGGCAAACGATAGAAAACCGTTAAAAAGATAATCCCGAATTATAACAGAGAACTGCTTTGCTATGGTGTCTCGCCACTGATATTGTAGTTCTTTATACAATAAAAAATATTTTTCAGAATAAGTTAACTTTGAGTTCTTTTTACTAGCATTGATTTTTATGAAGAAAAGAAATAACCCCAATTTTCCATATAATTTGTATGTGTCCATTTTGTAACGCCTCATGTAAACTGTATGATAAAAAAGTCAAAAACTGTCAAAAAAAATTGAGACAATTTTATACATTAATGTATTCACGTGATAAATTAATAGTGCTAATGATTCTGAGTAAGGAGAAATTTCAATATTCCATATTTAGTTTACGAACTCTAACTTCATCACTATACTTTGAAAAAATCTCGTATCTCAAATCAATACGTCCATAAAGTCGATCCTTCAAATCCATACTAATATTATAAATGCGAAAGTGTGTTTGTGTGTTTGTCCGTCTTTCACGCCGTAACGGAGCGACGGATCGACGTGATTTTTGGCATAGAGATAGTTATGGGCCCGAGAGTGACATAGGCTACTTTTTATCCCGGAAAAATGCACAGTTCCCGAGGGAACAGCGCGCAATAACCGAATACCACGCGGTAAAAGCTAGTAATGTTCATAAAGTTCATTCAGAAAAAAATACGATTTTAGCTATTTAGAAGTAGTGACAATATGTAACATTATTTTATGTATAAGTTGTTTTTCAGGGATGGGAGAAAACATCACTCTATCAGAACTTTGGACGGATTCGCCGTGCAATAAAGAAATTACATTGTCTGAAGCAACGAATGACATACAACTTCGAGCACACTCGATACGCATCACCCAAGTCAAGTAAGGAGATTTCCATCATCATTAGCAGCCGAAAGACACTCAAAGACATAGGGTCATCGAAAAAACGTGACAATGGGTGACAGTCTTTCCCGGCCCGGATAACACCGACATGGAAATAGCAGCCCTGTTTTTTGTGTACACGCCCATAGAAACTGACAGGAGCTCGCAGGTGCTCGCATCTATAAAGACAGAGAAGGAGGAGATTTGGCAAAAATGCTTTTGTAGATGTATATATCTTGTATGCCAGTGTATGCCCTGGGTGGGTCGCGAAGCCTCTTTAGGGGGTCGCGAAGCCCGTATTAGTTGCTGGGAAAACTATTTCAGTAAAAAAAACAATAGTTTAAAAATATTTATTAAGAAAATGTTAACTAAGTAATAAGGAGGAGGTCGCGAAATATTTCTTCACACTAAAGGGGTCGTGTTATGAAAAAGGTTGAAAAATACTCTTATATGTATTACTTAATTTATTTGACACCTTAATTTAATGCGTTTTCTTCTAGCTGTAAAGATGGCAATAATGTGTCTCTGAACCTTACCACTCGAGTCATCCACGCAGTAAGTAAAGCATGCATTGATAAATTATATGAAATTTTGAAGTATATGTGAAATTCCCATACTAAGCAAAGCTTGTAGGTACTATAGGTACTAGGCAACGAATAAACATACTTATATAGATAATAATTATAATAATTTATTTAAAAAACTCAGTTTAAATATTTTTTAACTTAAGAACTAAAACATACTGTAAGAGAAATATTTACAAGTGCCTGAACCAGGATTTCCTGTGCTTCAGGCAAAAATTCTAACATAAGTATTTAAGTCTAATTTAATCAACTATAGACGGAGAGCGGACTGCAAAATTTCCAAGTGGACCCTATTAAATATACCAATTAAACAATGTTAATTAGCATTTTGTGTATTGTCAGATTTCTTAATAAGTACTAAACTAATTTTAAAAGTATAAGTTACATTATGATTAAATTCTTACTCTTTACGCATAATATGATGATATAAGACAAAAAATATTTCACCTTTTATAGTAGATAGTTTTTTCTTACAATTAACAATTATCGAAAAAACAAACAATTACTTTTACTAATGGAGTTATTATTTTTTTTAATTTTCTCGAGCAGCAATGTAATGCAAACATTTATTTGACGTTTCAGAGAGGCAGCAAATGTTAGTGTCAGTTGCTAGCTTTGTTGCCGATACATTGCGTGCCGAATTAATTTGTACAAAAAAAAATTTTTTTTTTACTACATATACTAATTTACGTTTATCAGGGCTTATGCTTTCAGCCCTTAAAATATATGTTCTTATGGAAGTCACACGTTCTAGAGGTATATCTCTGCAGACCATTGCATTAAATAAAACATACCCAAAGCTATATACTTATACAGTTTACCTTCTTATTTTCAGGATACCTTTTACAAAATTACCAATCCAGAAGCTGGCATATGGAACTGCAGTTTTAGATCACAACTACATCCAGAGGTCTCATACTGCGTAATCCATTTAAAAGACTTTAGTAAGTCAATCGTTATTAATATTTTTGAACTTGATAAAAAGAAGACACGATTTGGAAAATTACATCTAGCAACTAACCACGGGTATATATGTATTTGAGGTAGGTATACCTGTAAAATAAATACTAAAATATTATATTTACATATCGACGGTGCAAATCCGCGTAACATGGGATAATTCCGCATAACTAACGAATATAAATTTCCAATTTATACTTCAGATTAGTTGAAACATAACAAACATGAAGAACTAGCTGCTAACTGCGACTTTGACTGCGTAGAATTCGGTTATCGCTATCCCGCAGAAACTGTAATTTTCCGAGATAAAAACTATCCTATGTCCTTCTCCGGGACTCAAACTATCTGTATACCGAATTTCATCTAAATCATTTCAGCGGTGATACGTGGTGGATCAGACATGATGAAGTAACAAACAAAGAAACAAACAGACTTACAAATTTTCGCATTTATAGTATCAGTGGGATTAAAATCATGCCCTATAGAACTATACGTAGTGCAGGCCCACGAAGTGCAAAACTCGAACATCGTCTGTTGCCGTCCCGCTGACACTTATGTCATTTAATACGCGAGTGAAAGGGACGGTGCGATACGAACTTCGATTTGCGAGTTTCGTAGTAGCCCCTCTGATACGCGGTATAGGTAGAGTCATTCACGATGACGCGTGCCGTGATTCTTATTACAATATCATTAATGTCTAATTTTGTCAAAATCACGCGTCTTCGTGGATGGCACTAGGTATATGTACGTTGTAAGCAGATTCGCATTGTCCCCGACAGTGCTATATTTTTTTTATAGCAACCCGTTTTTCTATCCCACAGGTGACACCTCTTCCGATAAACAATTTAAGGCAAGTGTTCAAAGTCTTGAAACCGTCTAATAGTTAGCATAGGTTCGCTAGCTTAAATTATACCACACGCTGCTAATTACACATAATTATGTTAATTACGTAATTGAGTAACTAACCGAGGGTTACATTGCGGAGTTAAGGAGCTATGTATTTACAAATAGGCGATAATTCACAGCAATGTAAAATTAGAGCTCTGAGCAAAGCGATACTGCCACCGTGATCGTGATACTGCAACAGTGACAGAATTGACAAGGCATCAGTGATTCTGCGCTTCTTCATGGATCTGTCGCTCTATCGTGACGTCAACACCACAGTATAAAAAAGGAGCAGTATTCCGCCTCGGCAGCGTCCTTGATATAATTACCTATGCCAGCTCGGTACACAAACGCGTGATAGGGCTGCCTACTCTACTAACTCTTCAGTCTTCACACTCTTCAGTTATGTATTTGATTTGATAATATCACATGAAATTTAAAATAGGAAAAGGATTAGGAGAGATTGTTTAAATATAGACTAAGTAGTGTATAACAAAAATGCATTTTACGTTATTTTAATATACCACAAAACGTATTATGTTTTAAACGGTTTTATTTGGCTTCATCACTAGAGTATAAAAAATTCGCATTCTGATAAATAACTTCAATAGATACGTTTTTACCGACTTCAAAAAAGGAGGAGGTTATTATTATATTATATAAGATGAATCACAACACCCGTGCACAGAACAATACTGTTTATATCGTTGTGACAAATTAAGGTACGTAATAAATGCGCGTGAGTCCGTACGTAGCCGCGGAGCACTCGCGACTGATGGTTGCCGAGGTATGCTGAGAATTCGTGGCACGTAGGTATAACTCGCGTTCCGGCCGTTTGTATGAAGACGGTGTACTGCTCTTTTTTTGTACTGTGTCAACACTGTCGCAGCGTTACTGACGACACTGACACTTGCTTCGTAAATTCACCTAAAGCTGTAAGTTTGTAGCCAACACTGGTGGCGCGACAGTGACGCAGTCTGCGACAAACCGGCAATTAATATATGACACTGACGCGCCGTTAGTGCTGTAGCGTTACTGATGCTGATAACCCTTGCTTCGAAAGTAGATACACTTCATCAATTTCATCATCCCAGTCTACATACGTCCCCCTGCTAGGCCTCCTGTCAGAATGAGAGGACTTGGGGTTTCCCGCGCGGGCCCTGTGCGGATTGGGAACTTCACTCATACCATTGAATTGCTTCGCAAGTTTGAGCTAATTCCCTCCCGATGTTTTCTTTCGCCATAAAGCTCGTGGTCAACTTCAAATAAAAATTCGCACACGACTTTCAAATAACTCAGATGTGCTAGCCCGGATTTAAACCCACGATCAACTGCTGGAAAGGTCTTAAGTCACGGCTCCCGGTACACCCAATACGAAGCAAAGCTACACTGCCGATGTAATATTGACGCTGCGTGCTAGCTGCGGGGCAAGTAACGCAACACTAACGTGGTGTCATTTTCGAAAATCCACCCTAACTCACTTCGCAGTATTTCATTGCCAATAATGGTTTCAGCTTTTAGTTTCGACTGTTTACAGGTACATGAAATACTTTCCTGGTGCAGCCTGCTTGTCGCCGTAAGCACTGCCGCAATCATAATACTTATTATCATTATCTACTACAAAAGGAAGGGTAAGCAAATATAATATGTTATTTAAAAACTAGACAATATTAGTAGGATAAATTTATGAAAATATTAATTATAATTTGCAGCGAGGAGATATGAAAGTAACGCAATATATGATCACGTTCAAGAACGAGCGCCCGTGGAGCTTCCATCAGAAGTCACATACGACTGTGAGTACTTAATAAAAGTTTACACACGACTCTAGGTTGCAATTAAGGGCCTGTTTCACCACTTGTCGACTAACTTTAAGTGACGGATATCAGTGATGCCGTCTCTGTCTGTTTTGTACAAAAAAATAAAGACGGCATTAGTTTTACCTGACACTTAAAGTTAGTCCAGAAGTGGTGAAACAGGCGCTAAGGGTCTACGCTAGCTGACGCGGTTTAAACGGAGCAGATAGATAGATAGATAAAAAACTTTATTCACAAACATGGTGGTGGTGGTGGTTATTCAGATGACCGCCTATTGAAAAATCATATGAGCAGCGCGAACTGCGCGCGTCGCGTGCGACGGATTTTACCACGCCATCTAGCGTTGGCCCTCTAAGGTGGAATTTCAAGCAAAGCCGCTCCAGTCAGTAACACCACGGTAGTGACGCTGCGACAAAGTAGTAAATACATAGCACAAGGTTCTATTAAACTATAATCCCATCAAAATGATCAATAGTAGATTGTACAATAAGAGCATTGATTGTGCAATTGTTGTTGACGTATAAATTACGATTTTTTATTAAACAGAAATTATAAAAAAAATCACTTCTCATGCTCGTAAAGTTGGTATTTATGCTGGATCTAAATAAAATTCCTTTTTATTCTCTAGTGCATAAATTTGTCTAAGACCAAGGTAATCAGGTGTCAGCAGCCACAAACAAAAAAGTTTTTATATATATTTTTATATTTTATGTAAAGCTAGAAATCAATAAAATCAATCAAAATAAATTAATAAAACTAAAAATGTATAATTACCTATATAGCAATGCATGAAAAATAAAAGGTACCTAGTAAGTGAACAATTGTTTCCAAGCAATCGAAGTGAATAGCAGAGTGTAAATCTCAAGCATTAAACCTATAAACCCTCGCCGTACCAGCTCGGGTGGCTATATGAACGTCTCGTTTTATACTCTTGTTGTACAATCTACTATTGTTTGTGGCTGTTGGCACCTGATTGCCTTGGCTTTAGACGAACTATGTTACTTTATGCACTAGAGCATTCAAATTCATTTTAAGTTGCCTAAATCTAGCATAATACGAACTTTACGAACGTGAGAAGTGAAAAATGCATTTTTTTTTTGTTTCAGACGCCTATAGTCACCGCATCAGTTTGAATTTGAAACGAGACACTACAGAAGAAGAACAAAATTATTGCAATAGGAAACCAAATATACAGACCACTGTCAATTTAAACGGGAATCATATTAGAGCAGGCTATATACCTCATGATAATGTATTTGTATGAAATATTAAAGAACTTTCACTTCTCACTTTCACTTTAACACGAAAAAAGCGAGAGATAGGATCAAATCGATTCTAAGTTCGATTTTTAAGCCGATTCATTGATTCGATTCATTTTTGAGCCGTTCGATTGTTAACTACGAGTAACAAGCCTAAAAAAACAATCAAACGTGATCATATAAGATAAAAGTCCGAATGCTCGACATGCTAATGCCCAATAGCCGACACCCTGCTGTCATCTCTATTGCTAATGACTATGATTAAAGATGCCAACTATTGGGACAGTGACGAGCATTCATGCTTTACTTAACCGGTAAAGCTATGAAGACCACGATGTAATGTTGTTTGCGATGTAGTTTTGGATACTTATATCCTTTGGTAGGTAATTTAGTAAAATGTCGGAAAAATAAATTCAACTAAATACCTAAATGAAGATTAGAAGTTAAGCAATGTAATTTAAACAGAAATAATTTTCAGAGAAATAAACATTTTTTTTTAACTGGCAACCGTCAGTTGAATTGATTATGCATGCGAGCGGAACTGTGGGTGTGATTTTTTTGTTTTTTTATTTCAATAAGAGTCACTGTCATCGAATTAGATTTAGAGACCTAAATTTCCCCCCATTACTGGGTGTTTAATCCTATCTTTAATATAGTAATGTATGACAATTACTAATTAGTAAAACAGGAAAAAAATATTTGTTAGTATTATCCTTTAATAATGGTATATAAGTGAATGCTACAAGTGAATACACCATTCGGCAAAGCCAACCCGCAACCCCTCATGTCTACTAATTGAAAGCGTGCCAACTTAACATATGATGTGCCATTTAGTCCAACTGGCGGGGGGCTTGCCCACGTTGCGTCTCACGCCACTAAAGAACCACCCAGAAAAAGAATCCAGTCAAGCCCATTCTTTTTCTGAAGCCTAATAAAAATAATAATATCATTTTTAATGCAGATTTTCTGATTGGACTTGCAGTGTCCAACCTACATGTGTACAATATACTGAAGGAGCAAAATTAAAAAAAGTGTAATTTACCTTTGAATGCCTTTGCTCAATACATAATTTTATAAATGTAATGTAATTAAAATTAATGGTTGTTAGTAGTTTGCTAAATATCGTTAATTTTGTATTAATTTTCCGCCTGACATTAATTAGCTCACGTGCGAATTGGTTACCAAGAGAACAGGAAAACTAGAGTTTGGTTTGGAAAACGATTACAGTAACATTTTGAAACTCGACATTCGTTCGGACAACGCCATCTTTTGATTGCAGACAAAGCTAACGTCGAATCGTTCTTGGACTCATATTATCATGTTTCAAGTTAGAATATTATCCCATTAATTAAGTATCCTATGTCTTGATCCAGGTCTGTGTTCATCCGTGCTACGCCAAGTTTCATCCAAATCCATGGCGTCCAACATCTAAACATCCAGGAGATAGGATAGGATGACAAGGTTCTACTGTGGCCGAAGAATCAAATAGGTTACCATATTCAATCACAAATTAACTATTTTTCACGTCCTACTAACGTCTGTCAAATTTGAAGCAAAATCTTAAAAAAAATCCTTTAAGCTCCCCTCTATAGGCGTCATAAATATAATCACGACGTTATGCCGGGGAAGGTAAACGATAAAGCTATCGAAGACCCAGGAATCGCCTGCTCATTTACTTACGGCGGCCGCGGAGGATCGATTACCCTAATTTTAAAGGCACGCCTAAGGCCTTCGCACACGATACGGCTACACGTGAATTTCAAAAGCAGTGACTCGAATTCTTGGAAGATTTTTGAAGAATTACATAACTATCTAGACGTCATGGGACATATTGAGGAACGAGGAGTCACTAGGCTTACACCACGAAGTTCAATTTTAGAACTTCGTATCGTACCGTCATAATAAATTCTACACAATCATAAATTTCGTAAAATTCCGATGTGCAAGCCCGGGTTCAAACTCTCTGCATAAGAGGCCGTAAAGCTCAAATTACCAGGCTACCAGGGCTTATTTTCCTATATTATGCCAAAAAAAAAGTATTTTACTAATTAAAAATATTTCTTTCCCTAATCAACGCATGTAGACAATGGTATCACTTATCACTCAAACTTGCTTTTTTACCCCCGACGCAAAAAGACGGGTGCTACACTCGTAATTTTGACACCAATGTCTGTTTATCTATCAGTGACGTCGTAGCTCTCAAATGGATGCACCGATTTTGATGCGGTTTTCTACGTGAAAGCAAGTTACCTCTCGGTAATTCTTAGGCAAGTTTATAAAAATTGGTTCAGTCGTGAGATATTGAACCTTGAAATGACTATAGTTTTTCAACTTTACTAAGTTGAACATTAAACAACCGTGATACTCTCATATTTAATGAAACCAACCCCGATAACAGTTGAGAATGCACGATTTGCAGCAGCCGCCGTGCCGCGTTGCTGCTAAAGGAAGGGCTACGAACCAGCCCGAAACATGTCGAGCTAAACTCGATTTAAGTCTTTTTTGAACATTAAACTACCGTGAGACTCGCTCATATTAAATATACACATACCATAACATGTCGAGAAAAACTCGATTTAAGACGTGAGTTATCCGGGTCATTATATTTAATATCGATTTAAGTCGTTAATTATCCGGGTTAATTTCGTTAATTATTTTCTAAGTTGACTAAGTTATTTCTCAGTCTTGTACTTCAGCCGCACTAGTTCCTGCCGTATCGTATGCGGAAGGCCTACGCCGCGCTCGGCCCTGTTCGCTCGTTCGGGAGCGCCCTAGAGGCTCGTTCACCTATTGCCGATAACCTGATTGAACCTTATCAATAAATGGTGCGGGTCGAAGTCGGCCATTTTAAACGATTCCTTACAATCCATCAGATAGGTCTTTCGAAAGCATTACATGTTTGCTACAGTATTTTTTCTATTTAGAGACTTGTTTTTAAACATTAAGATAATTTTTGTTAGAGTCACGTGCAATACAAGTTAAATCATTAGCTTTTTTTTTATTCGACTGGATGGCAAACGAGCTAGTGGGTCTCCTGATGGTAAGAGATCACCACCGCCCATAAACATCTGCAACACCAGGGGTATTGCAGACGCGTTGCCAACCTAGAGGCCTAAGATGGATACCTCACGTACCAGTTATTTCACCGGCTGTCTTACTCTCCACGCCGAAACACAAGCAAGCACTGCTGCTTCACGGCAGCATTAGCGAGCAAGATGGCGGTAGCAATCCGGGCGGACCTTGCACAAGGTCCTACCACCTGCAACCTGCACCCGCTTGAAAAATGTATTAAAAAAACATAGTATCACATAACAATCACGAATTTAAAGGAGAAGTATCACAGCTCAGTAGGCTCTTCATGTTGATAATGATGCTGTAAACTTACCGCATACAAACTTACTCGTACGCTAAATTTGCAGGTAGGCTTCGTAGTAGTACTAGTACCTGTCCTGTAGTAAAACTCAGATGCGTACAGAACTCTACGCTGCATGTTAGCAACACGCTCTTGGCTGGTATCATCAGACGTAGGTAGGTTATTGACATTTTCATTGCACTAATGTACTTATAGTAACTTTTTCATAAAACACCAAGACAGCCAGGTACGGTCAACAGCATAAATATGTATATATACGTTACGTCAAAAATATTTATACACCTTTTGCCACTAAACGTAAGGGCGATGTATACAGGGAGTCTCTGACCATGGGGCTTTAAATCCAGGGCTCGATTCTTGTCACATAACTGAGCTACTTTTGTTTTGCTACTTAAAAAAAATGATAATTTCATTTTTTCATACAAATTAAATGTATTTTTCAATGTATGCGATACAATACTAAATTAACGGCACATTGATAATTTTTTATCTTAGAGATGTCAAATAAATGTCAAAAATTATTTCAAGGCCCCCGCACCAAGAGACAGCGATAACACTACCATGTCCGATACACTGATTTAACAATTAAACTTTGAGGATCAATAATGATCTTAATTTAAGTTTTTTGAAAATCATACAAAACAAAAGTAGCTTAGCAGACACCCTGAACTAATTTTTAACTCTTCTAATTGTAAAATCAACATCTGTCCCTAACATTAAGGTAGGTTACTAAATAACAAAGGCCAAGGAATCTTTTCCTTAATTAAATATTTCAAAGGGTCACTGTTGAATAAATTAAACAGAGGTGAGTTTTGGGGGTGACCCACGGGGTGACCTCAAACCGTGGGTTGGATGTGGGACATCAGATCTCGCCGCAACATGTGTATGATTTGCCACAAGATCGACGTTTACTTTTCAATAGTGAGGTGACACCGCTTTTAAGGTTAGGTAAATTTTGATAAATGGTACTACAAACAATTAGGTACTTAGCTGAGTGAGTAATGTAATTGTTTGTAGTTCATTGATATGGTGTCCGCAAAGTAATGCCTAATTCGATAAATTATTTTGATGAATGTGTCCTTCAAGGAACACAGGGTATTGTATTTTCATAGTCATATATGATTAAACAACGGTTATAGGACACATAAAAAAAATACTGTCTTATGTATGTTAAATGTAAATGAATTAATTATTGAAGCAATGCCAGTTTTTAAAACGGTATTAATCCTTCCTACCGTCCTTTAACCCTTAATCCTTATCCTTATCAGTAGAACTAAGGTTACCGACATAGCCCGAAGAATTGCGAAACTGAAGTGGACGCACATTGCTTGCAGTACTGATGGCCGATGGGGTCAGAAGGTTCTCGAATGGCGTCCGCGGACCGGGAGACGAGTTGTCGGTAGGCCTCCAACAAGATGGAGCGACGACCTGGTTTAGATCGCGGGATCGCGGTGGATGCGGAAAGCTTAAGACTGGTCTGAGTGGAGAGCCTTGAGGGGACCAATGTCCAGCAGTGGACGTCTTTCGGCTGACATGATGATGACATCAGAATGCTTTATTTGTATAGAAACTAATAGATATTTTGTAAGAAAAAAAAATCAATTCTCGTTAAAACGTCCATTTAATACTAACTATTTAGTTGAATTAACACTTTGGGTGCCGTCGTATTCCGATTGAAATCAGACTTTTCCAGAGGGTTTGCTCCGAAGTTCGAAAATCAAAGTTCGTATCGTACCGTCCCTCTCGCTCTCGTATTAAATAGTATAAGTGTCAGAGGACCGAACGACCGAACTTCGATTTTCGAATTTCGTAGTAGCCCTGAAGATGGAAATACTTTGTGCACTATATCTGTAAAAGGCAATCGACCTATACAAAACTAGATCGCGATTTTTAGTTTAATCTAGATTTTACCAACAGACGCAGCAGGCGTTTAACAATCGATTTGGCGCGCCGCCTGATATCCGAAATTGAGATCATCTTACCCCCGACCTAATTCCAAAGCCTTATCTAACTTGAGCGTAAACTTTGACATAAATGAATATTAAGCTCTCGAGTTTATTTATGTCGCTGCAATCGTCGGTATTTTATTGAGAATTGTTAGCATGAAACAGAAATTTGCTTGTAATTATGATTAGTATTAATATTCCCAAGAAACCGAGTCACTTTCATTCCCATTGGTTCGTTTAAATCATTTTTAAATAAAATCCATCTTCTACAAAATAAAAAACCTGCTTTGAAATAAAAAAAACCGCTTTCAAATCGGTTCATCCATTAAAGAGCTACGGTACCACAGACAGACAGACACACATAGCGGTCACACTTATAACACCCTTCTTTTTGCGTCGGGGTTACTAAAAACTAGAAATCACTGGACATTGGTTTTTAACATGAAATTCCATGTCTAGATAGACGCAAAAATTACCAACATCTATGCTTAGCTCTGTAGGCCTGCCCATTGCCACTTCAACGAGCTTATTCGCTTGACAAGTTAAATAAAAGCTTGTAAAATTATATCGATAGAAAAATGTCCTCTCACTATTTAATTCATCTTATGCAGACAATGGAGCAATCCCAAACGGCAGCTTTTAATCACGAAAACTGCCTCGAGCCTTCCCTTTGCTGTGCTTATGTCTGTCTGTGTCTGTTGGTGTCCAGCGAGTTGAAGAGGGAACAGGAGGGCTACTACGAAATTCGAAAATCGAACATTGTATCTTGCCGTCGCGCTCACGCTAATATTATTTCATACGAGAGTGAGAGGGACGGTACGAGGCGTACTTCGATTTTCGAATTTCGTAGTAGTCCTATAGACCCCTCGACCGTGCTTTTTAACTAGTTTGCATCCATTCGTAACATTAAAGGAGTTGCGGTAACTGTTTCTTAAAATTCTCGTCTCGGTCTATATACGTCCCACGCGAACCCAGTACGGATTGGGATTGTTCGCAGGTTTGTGCAGGTTTCCTCACGATGTTTTCCTTCACCGTAAACCTCGTGGTAAATTTCAAATGTAATTTCGCATTTCAAGTTCGAAAAACTCTGGGCAAGTCAAGGTTTGAACCCACGATCCTCTGCTTGAGAGGCCATAGGTCAAGCCAAGCCACGTTGGCTTCTTAAAATTACATAGGTTATTTATTTAACTTTTGATGTAGTACGGTTGCCTGTTACTAGATTCTATCCGTTGCTTGTTACTCTGCAACAACCATATAGGTAACTAATACTTAGCATTTGCGAGCGACGAAATCCTGCTTATATTATAAATGCGAAAGCTTGTGAATGAGTGAGTGAGTGAGTATGTATAGTATGAAATTTGGTATGTAGATAGCTGGATATCTGGAATAAAACATAGGCCACTTTTTATTCCGACATTCTTACGGGATAAGGATAAAATCTCGAAACCAACCGCTGGGCTTAGAGTGAATTTGACATGATTGTTTTTAATGTAACATCAATGAAAACCACGATTTAATTTTCGGGAATTCCCCCGGGAATTTTAAAAATCCTATCATTCAGCTGCTGGATCTAATGATTTACCTACGTGTGCGACGTAAACACTAGTATTACCTATACAGAGAATAATGTATGTATTTTACTACAGCCTCTTAAATAGAGCTGAGGTAAGGGCTTGTGTCCAGCAGTGAGACGTATGTGGGCCGAAGAAGTTTACTCTGGTATCATCATCATCATCCCAGCCTATATACGTCCCACTGCAGGGTAGAGGCCTCCTCTCAGAACAAGAGGGCTTGGGCCATAGTTCCCACGCGGGCCCAGTGCGGATTGGGAACTTCACACGCACCATTGAATTGCTTCGCAGGTTTGTGCAAGTTTCCTCACGATGTTTTCCTTCACTGCAAAGCTCGTGGTAAATTTGAAATGTATTTCCGCACATGAATTTCGAAAAACTCAGAGGTGCGAGCCGGGGTTTGAACCCACGACCCTCTGCTTGAGAGGCGATAGGTCAAACCACTAGGCCACCACGGCTTAACATATAACACTGATAATTAGTAAGTTTGTTAATGAGGTACAACTTTTTTTTTCGATACACTTCTTAAAAATCGGGGAATCACAACTCATTTATTTTTATTCCTTATAATTTATTGGATATTATATAGTGTTCGAGTTAACGCGCTAACTCCTTTATTCATAAACATTCGCTAATTTTTGAATAGCATAACACTCGATAATCTTTATCTGTCACTTTGACTTTTGTATTTGGCAGACACAGAAAAATTAAAACATAGATCCTCCTCGTCAAACTGAACAACACTAGTTCAGCGACTTTTAAAAATAATGGAGTCTTTGAATCTTGCTTTTTTATATCTATGTACGCTATCAAAGTACGCCATCCTAGAACCCAACTAACGTCGCCTGTCACGCTACAAACATCAAGCATTTGCTTTACATTGCTTCTTCGAATAAACTTAAAAGTGTAATAAATATTAAAAAACTATTTTATTTTTAAAAGTCGTTGTTCAGTTTGAGGGTAAGGCCGCGAATTTTGACCAATTTGGACGTTTCAAATTTGGAACGCTGATAAAAAAAAACTGATAACACCTAGAGGTTTAATTTTTTTTTTATTATATGACACGATATAAACTCTCAAGGTCGCAAATGAGATAATTGATTTAAACCCTTTTAAAAAAATAATAAAAATATATTACCGTCCAAAACGTAACGAAAATTGATTATTTTTTTTGACCACGAGTACTTAATACCTTATTATTTTCATGCTATTTAACTTATCATGATCATGATTTTGTTTAAACAAAATTTTATGATATAACGATAGTCCTACCGATTGCGGAATCATGATAATCAAATAATTTTCATGTTTTATATTTATTTCTTTTCACGTGCCAAAAAACCACGTTTTCGTTACGAATACTTTGGTGACGCTTTATTAAGCTACCTTTAACGCCAATTTCGGTAGAAATTTGTTTTTGTACACTGGCAACTAATACTCTAATAGGGCAACATCGATGAGATAAATAAATCTCATCAGTTTGTTGACAAACAGCCATCAAAAGTGACGCGGAGGTTTTTTTCGAAAAACGTCGAAAGTGCTTGTTCGATTTTAAGGGTAAGTAGTGATTATTTTTAACTGGTTGTTTTTCATACGATAGGGTAATCTTTTCCATGTAAGTGGCATGTGTTATTATGTTCAAAATGTCGTTATTCACCATGATAAACGATTTTTTGTATAAAATACGTTACACTTTCGTTACGATTACGTTACATTTTGACAAAATGCTACGTATTTTGTACATAACGTAACGAAAAAATGTGGTAAAGGAAAGTTCACACAGAAAAATTCTAACTTACACCAGTTTATTATTAGGTTTCCAATGACTGCACGCACAGTAAGTTAGTTAGATGGATATTTTGAAGTTAAATAAATTTTAATCTGTAGGTGCAGGGATCGGCACAAGAGAATTGTGGCGAGTTCTGTGTTCACGTCCTGCTACATGCATAGCGTATTTAAAGTGAGAGACAAACGGAGAGATTCACTTACCTACTTAGTTCATTTATTACCTAAACTTAATAATCATAATAATTTATTTCCAAAAACATCTTTTTACATTGTCCACTTAACTAAGATACTACTTCCTAAATTGGTAAAACCTGTGATTTAGGGTTTTGGCCATTTCTTTGAGGTATTTAATAGCTTGTACAGTCGAAGTCACAAGCATGCTCACAACTAGGTGGTAGGACCTTGTGCAAGGTCCGCCCGGATTGCTACCACCATCTTCCTCGCTAATCCTGCCGTGAGCAGCAGTGCTTGCACTGTTGTGTTTCGGCGTGGTGAGTAAGACAGCTGGTGAAATTACTGGCACGTGAGGTATCCCATCATAGGCCTCTAGGTTGGCAACGCGTCTGCAATACCCCTGGTGTTGCAGATTTTTATGGGCGGTGGTGATTTCTTACTTATTTGATCGTTTGCCATCCAGTCGAATAAAAAAAAACCACATCCAAATTCGTTATGCTTATAAATGTGCACCTTATTGTCAGTTTTAGAGAGGCATGTAAAGATACACTTTTGGAAAGATGTTCGTCAACTAGAGGGTACTTCTACTTCCACATTCTCATGTTTAGCTCTATAGATCTCATATAGGACAGATTTAAGATCAGTATCGTCAGAAAGTTCTAGTAAAAATAAAAACTTCACTTTATTATATGACATGTATTTTTTTTTCATACATACGTTATCTAATGGGAATTTTTACCAGTTTGATCTAGGCTTTATAAAAATTTGCGTTACGTTTTATGGTAACGTCACGTATTTTTTTTATGTTATTTCTATGTCACATTGGTTAAAATTCGCGGCCTTACCCTTGACGAGTATGATCTATGTTTTAATTATTTGCTCATATTACAGGCAACACCCGGTATATTCAAGATAAAAATTAGCCGTACCGATCCAGTTAAATTTAATTACAATTTAAATTTAATTGAATTACTAAATAAATTAAATTAAATTTCAAAGTTAGGATACACGAACGTAACTTGGAGGTTACTAATCGAACATCTCAAGGTTCTGTCTGAGACCAGTGGAACCGACTAAACCAAAATTACACCCTCCCGAAGATAGATCCCTGTATCGGTTAGACCTGCACTGATGAATTGACTCTTACTTAAGAGGAAGGAGTTTGGAATTAATTTAAAAGAACTTACCAACTTGTTACTAGAAATAAATAACCTAACCTAACCATAAAATTTTCATTTTTAATAGAAACCTTTCTTACTGCTGTACTTTTTGTTGACTGTACTTTGCCACCCATACTACATTTGCATACCAAATTTCAAGTCGATGCTATTAACCATTGAAGAGTTCCGTCCTGCGGAGACGATCCTGGCTGGACTACCAGGATGTCACTACTAGAGTATTGTATTGTCACGCGATTTACATAAGTATTCCAAATTTCAAGTTACTGGACAACTACTGGAAGTTGGTCAAATTTAACTTGCAAGATTTGATTACAGACAGACAGATAGACAGACAGAGAACGGGACAGGTGAAACTAAATAAAAGCTAACACATTCTTTTCAACACTTCCTCGCAACGTTTTGTTGGAAACGCAGCATTAGGGGCTGTTTTATCACCCATTGATTAGTGTTAACTAACAGTTAAATGTGATGCAGTCTCTATTTGTTTTGTCCGAATAGACGGAGACGGCATCACAATTTAACCGTCAGTTAACACTAATCAATGGATGGTGAGAAACAGCCCCTAAGTATTTTTACAGATGGCCGTTGGGGACGAGAATTGGGCAGATCGGCAAACGCAGCGTAGGCCGTCCACCAACGAGATAGACGGATGACCTCAAAGCCGCGGGTTGGTGGATTCAGGCCGCTTCCAACCGAAGCAACTGGAGATAGGATGCCTATGTCCAACAATAAACGACCTATGGCTGATATGATGATGACGAAGTATTTTTACCGTTTAAGAATGATATTTTCACGGATATGATATAAAAACTTGGTGTAAGTAAGTAAGTAAGTAAGTAAGTTAGTGCTCGAGAAAATAGTAATCTCCTCTTAACAGAAACACGTTCCAGCGCACGCGTTGTAATTACTCGCAGTATTTAACTTTCATTTAGTGCGGTGTTCAGACGCTGTAGCTCTGTTGTTGATTTTACGTTTAATTGCTTCGTTCCGGACGTAACAGCCGAGCAAACATCAGCTACTGGGTTTGATTTGCACTCTGTTGCGGTACAAGTTATTGTACTGCACAATAGTTACTATAGAACCATACACAATGGTCAATAGCGAAGCTCACTCTGAATATCTAAGTAACGCATACAGAGTAACCACTCTCTGCCTCTCACCGGTTTTGGTTTCCGCCACTCCGCTGCCGCACGCTGAAACGCTCGTCCACAAATTCAGCGCTGTGCTCGGCAGATAATCATAACGTACACACACACATACATCATCACATCATTTTACACAGGACAAGTAGAAACCAAGACAAAAAGACAATGAAGCGGGAGCGAAAGGGAATGGTTAAAATCACGTTAAAATTGAAGGTCATTGATACGGACCTTTGAACCTCCGAACTTCACATGTTCTGGCAGTCAGCCTCCTATATCACATAAGTTAAAAGTGGTTCAAATCCACGTAATTGTCAATTTTATAATATAATACAACACTAAGCAATACGGTGACTTTATTGAACACATAAAGGAAGCAATGTTCTTACATAGACCAGGAAGGTAGAGAAAATGTACGACGTAAGCAATGGCTTCAGGCAACCTTTACAATAGAAAGAAGTTACGATTAGATTTCAACAGAAATTTTCATATGAGAAACTATACAATGAACTAAAAGAATTTCTTTGCTCACCCGCGACCTTATCAAAGAAATTCTTTTAGTTCATTGACATGGACCTCCGCAAAGTAACGCTGATTCAATAAATTAGAAACTATACAATTGTGTCAAATAGTACCTACAACTTGTCGTTGATTACGACGTTGTTAAATTTCGAGATCTTGATTCTGTCTTGTTTGAGAGCCATATTTTTAACACACACGTACCAAGCCAAAAATACGGAAATTTATTTAAAAGGCATAATTACTCGTGCTAGATGTTTAGTAACCAAATATCATCAGTAAGGACCCCATATTATAATCCCCTTCCGAAATCCCTGACGATTACATAGACAAAGCCACTAAATTCAACAACGCTTCGCTGCCAAAGATCTCCAGTTCAATTTTGTCAATAAGCTTCCAGCTACTGCATCTTAGCTAATAGAAATCAGCTACTGAAGCCGGCAAGCAACTAACTTTTAAGTCGACTTAGCAGCTCAGACGTCAAGTTTATTGAACTAGTGATGCTGCCAATTGGCAGTTGATTAAATAGATGGAGTTTCCCGATAACTAATAAGACGGTAAAGGTCGTCAATAAAGTAGCTACTTTCATTTGCCATATCAGGTGAGAAAAGTCAGTTAACAGAATAGGTTTTTGAGAAGCCGCCGAACTTTTTTTTTTTTTTTTTTTTATTTGACTGGATGGCAAACGAGCAAATGGGTCTCCTGATGGTAAGAGATCACCACCGCCCATAAACATCTGCAACACCAGGGGTATTGCAGACGCGTTGCTAACCTAGAGGCCTAAGATGGAACTTCAACAGAGGTCATATTATCTAGCGCACGTGCGCTTGCAATCACATTTACCATCTCTTTTTAACCTAATCCTTCGCGCATTCATAGCATGAAGTGGTAAATGCTATGCTGTGTTTGTGATTGTGTGTGTGTTAGACAATTTTGGCCCTTAAGACTTTAGTATGACAGAACATAGCATCATTTCAAGTCGATCGATACCATTAACTGTTGAAGATTTCCGTCCTATTGTGTTATCACATACATAGTATACCAAATTTAAGCTAAATCGAATACCAGGAAACGGTCTCTAAATCGTTTGCAAATTTTAACTATAACTTATTTATTTCCAGAACAATACAGGTCCAACTATAAAAAAGGTATATAATGTACAATAAAATTAAATAAACTAAAACTATATTAAATCTAAAAATGGACCCTGCGGCATGGTACCAAAGATGCTGGCAGCATTTCCCCGCTGGATCGCAAGACTGATGCGTTGAGCGAGGAAACTGCCAGCTCTTCGGTCTCCTGTCGTATCTCTGAGTCTCTTTGATAGATCTTTGAAGAGACTCAGAGCGCCAGGGCCCCACGGACCAAGGGTCTCGACGCCGAAAGGTACAAAATCATATTCGGCACCGAGACCACTGTATTTTCCTGCTTAACTATAACTTACAATAAAAGTAACAACCATTGAAAGATAAATAAAGACTTGTTAAAAGAAAGACGGCTCGTTGTGAGACATTTACAATGTTTGTTTGGGTTCAAAAAATAATCCATCCCAATTCCAAACACGAAATAGCATTTAATTTTTCAGACCGAAGCAGCCGACCGCTCACTACACTTCGTTACCTCCGACCGATGAATATTTTTCACGATCCATTATCCCGTTGGCCGTTTTATGGTCATCATTTTATTGCAACAGCTACCTACGTAGGTAGTTAGATTGTTTAGTGTAACACATTTTACGGAGAATTGGTTGCTTTCAGCCTAACCTAACCAACAAGTTGGAAAACCCCCGAATTTGTCACTTCAAAGTTCAATATCTCAAAAACGACTGAACCGATTTTGATGAAACATGTTTAACAACCATCGCTAGAAATCCTGCTTTTAAATAAAAAAACCGCGTTCAAATCGGTCCACCCATTTAGGAGCTACGGTGCCACAGACAGACACATAGGGGTCAAACTTATAACACCCCTCTTTTTACGTCGGGGGTTAAAAAAAGTAAAAATTAAACTCTTCGTCGGAAAACAAAGAGTTACCCATACCTACATACAATTAAGGTTCTTTCCCAACGAAATGGTAGGCAGAGACTATTTATTTTGTTTCCACCTGCTACGATCCTAATGTAGGTATAAACCAAATTCCAATCGTAGCTTGTCTGTCTCCCTGAATGACACAAAATGCTTCTCTTTTGACGAAGTTTCTAAAGCATTGCCAATAACTGTTCCTGCTTACGTTTAGCAGTGGCAAATCTGTAAAAATTGAAAATATTTATGTCCATACATTATAAAGAATGGAATACTTTAATAATCAATCACTATGCATTGATTGCGCGCAGCATTTAAGCCCCACTCAGACAGGATTACTGAGGGACGCTTGTTGCGCGTGTGGCGGCGCCTTTATGGAATATGCGATTATAGATTGACGTTTTAAATTTGCTTTCTTTCTTTAATATTGGAGAAGGTTTGAAGCTTTTACAAGCCATGATTTGAAGATTAGGATTAAGACTTGGCCTTTATCTGGCCTCACTAAAGCTACCAAGAACAGGAAAAAAATTAAGGAATACTGGCTGTATTGAAAACCAGCGTTGCTGCACATAATGTGCGGCAAGACATGCTGAGTGGAGACCCTTTTTGGTATCCTGCCGTGTCACCAAGTAACATAGTTTTAGTGCTAGTTCTAGTCTTAGTTTTAGGTGGTACTTATGGAGCCAAAATAAACCTTTCTTTCTTCTTCTTTCTTCTTTCTTTGTATTGTGTTAAACCTTTGCCTTTTCCTCTGAGAAAAAGTTAATGTTAGTAATGTTATCTTGTGCATTCGTAACATAATGAGCTCACAGCACCGATTGAGCGTCACATTCGAACATGATGTTTTAGTTTTGTTTGCAATGCACCTAAGGTCTCTACATTAAACCGTATCATACCATGAACGTAATAGAAACGTGTAAGGTAAAAATATATTCTTTGTATCGAAAAGTATGAGACTATGCCCACTAGCACGTTTCGTAACCAACCGTCGCCGTCACGCATCATGTAATTTTTTTTTATTCGACTGGATGGCAAACGAGCAAGTGGGTCTCCTGATGGTAAGAGATCACCACCGCCCATAAACATCTGCAACACCAGGGGTATTTATTGCAGATGCGTTGTCAACCTTAGAGGCCTAAGATGGGGTACCCCAAGTGCCAGTAATTTCACCGGCTGTCTCCAAGCCGAAACACAACAGTGCAAGCACTGCTGCTGCAGGATTAGCGAGCAAAATGGCGGTAGCAATCCGGGCGGACCTTGCACAAGGTCCTACCACCTGCGAAAAATGTATGCGTTTGACATTCCGTTTGACACTCCGTCCGACACGGTCATGGCGTGATACGTTGTAATGTGTAGAGACCTTTAGAAGCATAATCAAATACTAACAATATGATCCAAATTGATCGAAATAAAGCTAATTAACTAATATGGTATGATATGGTGGTTTGGTCCATATCAAACCGACGCAAAGTAACGCCTGATTCAATAAATGATTCGAAATACTACTTATTATTAATAATACTTCAAAAACTATCCAAATTAGCATATATCTCTACTAACGTTCTACACTATTTAAATCCATCGCCTCAAACTCTATAGGGCACAGGTCGTAATAAAGCACAGAAATTAGCAAGTCTATTTAAGGCCGTCCGACTTAATTTACGGGCAGGGGAGGCCTTAAGATATTGCGGGACGGCGTCATGCGATGGCAACCAACGCATTAATTTATATTCAAGGGACGAAAA
Organism: Choristoneura fumiferana; assembly: GCF_025370935.1. Taxonomy (NCBI): domain Eukaryota; kingdom Metazoa; phylum Arthropoda; class Insecta; order Lepidoptera; family Tortricidae; genus Choristoneura; species Choristoneura fumiferana. The sequence goes on from NC_133478.1 coordinate 5,466,403, forward strand.
TGACCTTTCGAATTGCAGCTACACCATAATTTTTGCGTTGGTAAAATCCCGTTAAATTAAAAACGTTAATTTTTGAATAGTGAGGTTTGTTCCGTGGAATGAAAAACGTTTAGGTATCGCTATCGGTATAGCGATAAGTAATATAAAGCAAAAGTAGTATCGGTTAGCATAAGTAGTATCGGTATACTACTTATGCAGATTTCTGTAAAAAAGTAAAAAAAAAGTGACCGATGTTGATAATCTCGGTTATAAACCAGTGCCAATTTTCATCCAAATCCTCTTCTTTGCTTTTACGTGATGAAGTGACTAAACATCCAAACAATCAACTAATTCAACATACAAACACCCAAAGATTTTCATTCATAATACTTATTATAGTAAGATTAGTAAGACTGTGTGACAAAAAACAAAAAGTCTAAGTAAGTTCTTAAATCAAGACTTATGAACCTTAACATGAATGTCGTATGGGTTTAAGCAAATGTGAAAATTTACTTTAGCTTTTATTTATTGCACAATTGTTTCCTATAATTTAAGTAACGGTTTTTCCGAACCGGTGGTAGATTTTTTTTGACATTCATAAGTGCTTGTTATTCCCTAAATAGAATAAAGATATTTTGACTTTGACTTTGACTAACATTATGGCTATTTCGTTATAAAAGATCGCAATATCCCTTAAAACATTTTAAAAACTAAACTCCCAAATCTCCCAAAGCTTTGAAGCGACATCGAAATCATTCATGCAGTCATATAACGCATATTCGCGCTGAAAATGCACACTGTCAATCATACTCCGGCCGAAAAAAAGTAGTTTTTTTTTAGCAAATGCAATTTCCATCAAAATAAATCACATTGTGGGGACGTATTGCTGTGCCTCGAGCTGGTATACTATTTTGCGAATTTAGGGACGGAGGTTTTTATATTTTATCGTCTACTCTCAGTTTTCGACTTTTTTCTACTTACAATATTTTAGTTCATTCATCAAAATTTTGATTCTTATTTTAATTCAATGAATGTATTTACTGTAATATTAATTTAAGTTATGGATAGGATTTTTAGTAAAAAAATACTGTCGCAAACTGACTACCGAGCCAATTGAATCTAAACTTTAGATTAATTCCTTATTATTCACAACCATCAACTAAAGTTATAAAGGCGTTCTATGATGGGTCAGGATTCAACTGCTTAGACTTTACGGTGGTGGTATGCGAAACTATCTTTCCTAAATATCTATCAACAGTACAGGAAAGTACAACTAGGTCAAGATGGTGTCGATGGCATAAAGCCGTCCCATTAATTAGAGTCATCATAGCCACTAAAGTTCAGCGACACTAGCTTTTGTGTGCGGTTTCGCTTCGGCCAAGGAAGGCTTTGTACAATAATTCATTGCTGCTAGAGTTACTCGTAAGCTATGAATAAAAGAATGAATGAATGAATGGAGATATGAATGAATGTATGCTTTAAGCGTTTTTGTCTGGCAGGTGTGTCTTTGCAATGTTTTTCTTTATTGAAAAGCTCAGCCTTTTTCAAATATAATTTCGCATACAAATTGTGAAAAACCCAGAGTTTCAGGTCCATCGTCATCAATCATCTACAATGTTACTTTGTTAGTATGTATGTGAGTGTGTCTGTTTCACCTTTACGCAATAATGTCTGGACGGATTAGGATGAATGTCTGTCCATTGCCTAACACTAATTTTATTACCTTTGCTTACTTTGAGACTCAGAGTAATTGATTGGATTGGGTTCATCATCATCATCCCAGCCTATATACGTCCCACTGCTGGGCACAGGCCTCCTCTCAGAACAAGAGGGCTTGGGCCGTAGTTCCCACGCGGGCCCAGTGCTGATTGGGAACTTCACACGCACCATTGAATTGCTTCGCAGGTTTGTGCAGGTTTCCTCACGATGTTTTCCTTTACCGCAAAGCTCGTGGTAAATTTCAAATGGATTGGATTGGGTTAAAAAATAATATTTATTTTTATATTTGAAGGATTTTGGTTTTAGTCGGGTTTTAATTTTTTTATCCTATTTATAAGTTACCGGAATTATAGCTATCCACAGTTGCCATGGCGTTAAAAACTACGTTTATCTTTGCCCGTCACAATTATTTATAAAAACGTAGTGACATCACCACCTGACGTGTTAGGATTAGGCGGTTTAGTTACATAACGTTTATTTACAATGAAGGTTAAACAAAGGTCAAACGTTATTTTTTGAAAATATACACACGATCATTTAGTATCTTCTTACTAAAATATTATAAAATGATTAATAAACCTATTCCTCGAAATGGTTTTGAAATTAGACCATATTGTAAAAAAAGTGATCAATATCAATTGGTGTGAACCATCATGACACAAGTAACTTTTTTATTTTTAAACATTTCTCAGAGTAACTTAAAACACCTTGTGTTGGGTCAAAATTCTCTTTATTTCAAATCGATTAGCAAAAACAATGAGGCGAGACCATCTCATCTCCATTTCTCTGTAAAATAGCAAAAAGACAAGCATTCATTACTGAGATTAGTTTTTTGTATCCAGAGGGCCATAGTAGCGCGAAGACTAATTTATGTAAAAAGCTACTCAACATACAAAAAAGCTGTACGGTTTTATCTTTTTTAATTAAAAAAATATGGTGAGTCTTCGGTTAGAAGATAAAGATAGGGGTTCCGCGCTTAATGGAAAAACGTAGCATTCTCTGTTCTGGTCTAAATGTAGTAAGTTTACTAGTAGTTGTTTGCCCGCGACTTTCCTTGCGAAGTATTCGTATATCGCTATCCCGCGGAAACTTTGCAACTTTGAGGGATAAAAGGAATATTAATCTAAGTTACAAATTATCTGCGTGCTAAATTTTAGTCAAATCCGTTCAATCATTACAAATACAAATAATTTATTTGTCAAACATGAGTTAAAATATTTGGTACATTAATCATAAACTTGTATCATTATGCTGCGCCCATGGGCATACAAATATAGTGTCTTGTAGGTAGGCACATTCAGCAATGCAGTAAACTATAATAATATTTCATAGAGTCTAAAAACTTGCCAAACTATCACGCATATGTAAAAGATCTATAACTGATTGGTTAATGAAGTTAAGTTACGAGGATACGGAGGCATTGTTATATCGAGTTACATAGAATAAATATTTTGTATTAATTTAGTTAAAGCACTGGATTATTAAATAGGTATTATTGTTGTTATGAAATTAAACAGTATTTTTACTGGATAGTTTATGTTTCCAATTTTTGACAAGATCTCCAAGTAAATCTTGAAACAGTATACTTAATTGCATGTATTATAAAATGTAGTAGGCTATTGCGAATCTGTTGTAAAATACACATAAATACACACACACACACACACACACACACACACACACATTTTTTCTGTATAAATATGGCAATTTGTTGCTATGGAGGAGCGGGGCGTCCTAATACAAGTATTTTATACTTAACAGGAAGTCCCCACCTATTGATTATGTACACTAATTTATGGTCAAATAAATATTTTTTCATTTTTCATTCATTTCTTTTCATTTTTCATATACTCCTCCTTGAATAGTAGGCCTTATCCGCCAATAAATTTAAAAGTAGCGTTTGAACGCAAAAGAGTAACAAACATCCGTACATACAAAATCATAAACTTCCGTGGTTATAAAATTACTAAGACGAATATTTACTAATGTTTTTATTTATCTTTTTGGCTGAGAACTTGGCATAACACTTTAATTAGATTTTCTCTAGTATAAAGCCGCAGCGTTGAGATGATTTTAACCATGGACAATTTAAAAGAAAAGAAGACATCGTGGTCATCCACCAGTAAAACGTGGCCTTTTTTGCAAAAGTGACGTAAAAGTTTAAGTACTTCGTACATACCTACATTCCGCTTTTCTACTGTGCCATGGTAGTTAAACATCTTCATTCCATTTCACGTCAAATAAAAGCGAAGCGTTCTGTACAAAAACAGGATTAATTGAATAACCAATTACCCTCAGATCTCTAGAAATAGTGACGTTGTCAACGGACCGAAAGTTATTTTCTCCTTGTATTTTTAATCTCCAGTCTCAACTCTCGGTTGATTAATTTTTCTCCAGTTTTATGCTACAATAAAACAAGTTTTGGAGTTTCAACGTTCTTTCACTTTAATAAAAACTTGTGGTCTTCATCAGAGACATCTTATTTTTTTGGCTTCTGTGTGAATTCTCGAAATAACACTTTGAAGGTCAACGTAAATAAGTTTCAAACGGGAATTATTACCATTATAAATCAATTCAATGTTTCGATACTTGTTAAAACCTTACAAGGGTAAGGAAGTAACAAAATTCCTAAGAAATAAACTTTCAACCAAATCTCACAAATAAATCAATAAGGCCAACTGCATACGCTAGGTACAACATTTTGATATTATTTCTTACATTATTTATAATTATTTCAACGACCATTTCTGCCGAAGAACTACTTCTTTTTTTACTAAACTGAAATTAAAAAAAAATAATTGTGAATCCGATAAAAAAGCTCACAATGCAATGCAGTGATAATTCTAAATTCAAAACAGAAGGTATTCAATCTAATGCGGTAAGGCTATTAAGATACCAAGAGATCGCCAAGTACATCTTAACATTGAAATCCACCCACCCGCTAACCGCTCCTGAATTTAATCCCCATTCGAAAAACAATTGTCTAAAAGATTTATTGGCGCTTAAACAACAAAAACAAAAACAAGGATCGGGGAGGCTTTTAACTGCCAACTATCAGCAACAGAAAGACTCTATAAATCCTTTCACGGGCCACTTAACGAATCAAATGAAAAACTTGTATAGTCTTGCCTTGGCGCCGAAACTGGAAGCGGGAAATCAAGTACGTATCGTCCAAAATGGTAAGAAGATCGATATCAATAAAAAATACATGAAAGTACAGTATGGATAAGTATTTATTTCAATAAGTTTGTTGTAAATGATTGCAATTATTGATATTTATTGCTTACTCATAACCGACCGCGGCTGCAGTCGCTCAGTCCCGGGTGACCAAACTAATATTGTTTATATTTCATCATTCATATGAACCTCCGCTGCTCCGCAAAGTAATGCCTGATTGAAAACCTTTACCTCCAAAGCGCTAAATCGTTGCTAAAAAATCTAGCCGCCTCTCGCGGTAAGACTGTAACAGACACAAGCGTACATACTCAGATATTCACTCGGTGGTATTCATGTATGGAATCACGACGTTTCCCCGCAAACACTTGTGTCTGCCAGCGTACGGGTTATAAAGTACCGTATCGATAGGGTTACCTCCCCTAATGCTGGCATAAATAATCGTGTCCAGATCGTATCGGGTGAAAATACGACGCCGCACTGAAATAGTTCCCTCCACTTCTGGAGGGTAAGAAAAGGGAATGTTAATGAATGCTACATGGAAATAGAAAAAGTGGCCGCTTCAAGGCTATGTTGTTTTTTTATCTGGAAATGTTGGAGGGTTTCACACGGTTTTAGGAGAGAGAAGTCATTGCGAGCTTTTCCGTGGAATATCTCCTTAATTACAGTTAAGGGTTGTCCTTAATTACAGTAATGGAAAGTACAAACCATATATCGATTTGAAATAATTAATCGACACTCGCGTTACTCTCTAACCGACTTAAAAAAGAAGGAGGTTCTTAGTTCGTCGGAATATTTTTTAGGTATTTTCCATTTTAGTGCTAAAATCGATTACCGATACAAGACATCAATCAATTGCCCGAATCAATCAATTGGTAGCCATATTATTTACCATGCTACTATACTATGATTAGATACTATGTATGTACTTGTTTACTATTCAACCAAACAATAAACACCGTACCTACACTTAATTTTCGTTTAAGAACTACCTGCCTTATAATAAAACAGATTAAGTTGAACAATCATGTTCCATCCTGCGAATATTGATTTTAGATTTTAATGTTGTTTTGATGCAAATATCAAGTTATCGCTATCTGACATCGTTGATGGAACCCTAGTGAGGTAACTAACATCAAAACATCGTAAAACATTTTTGACTACACTCAGATTGAGATCTTCGAGTATTGTAAGGAAGGTTCAAAATTGGGACATCACTGGAGGGGGTTAGGCCGTCTTAATGGTAGAAACAGGAGTGCAGTTCGATTTTATGCACAACATAAAAAGTTAGTGCTGGGCGATTAAATGGAAATTTAATTGAAAGTGCAGCGAAGAAAATTACACTCCGGGAACTCTTTTGAAGCCTGACTTCGAGAATGCAGAACCGTTGACACAGCATTCATTCAGCTAAGGGAATCACTAATTAACAAAACCGGTCAAGTGCGGGCTTAAGCATTGAGTGTTTTGTACCAATTTAAATAATTTAAAGCAAAAAATGATTGTATTCATAGAATTGCTGTTACATAATTCATGCCAAATTTCAATCTTATGGTTTGTATCCTACAATTTCTGCATGAAAACGCGCGTGTATACTTTTTGACTGCGTGAATTTAGAAACTCCATTTTGTTAAAATTCTAAGAGATTTAAGGCCTTGACAAACAGACAGACAGAGGAGTGATTCTACAGTTTTATTTTTCCTTTGAGGAACGGAACCCTAAAATTACTTTAACTAGGTACTTTATTATAAGACTGGCAGTAACAAAATTAATAATTTATTGAATAAGGCGTCACTTACTTTGCGGAGGTCCATATCAATGAACTGAAAATTACTTTGCTCACCCGCAACCTTATGATAGCTATTAAATTTATGCAAGAAATGTGTGTTTATGCAGTTCCTCCACCTCCACACAGTAAGAACATACACTAATCACACAAATCCATCTATCACCACCACCACCACACAACACTGACGCGTTTCGAACTCAATCATTCAGAAGATGCACATTTCTTGCATAAACGTAGCTTAGCTATCATAAGGTCGCGGGTGAGCAAGTAGGTAATTGTTTCAGTTCAAGAAAATTAATGTATAAGTAGCTATAGGAAGCTGGAAACAGTCTCTCGTCGCCCTCATTACGAGCCGAGTATGACATTCAAAGGCTTTATACAGGTGTTAGCACAAAGCCTTTAGATTACTTGACTGAGTCGATAATCGTACTAATTCGTTTATTTTAAAGTAGCTATTTTGAAGTCAAATGTCTTTGACCAGTGTGTGTTGCCAGTGATGACATACGGATCTGAGACGTGGGCCTCATGACCCACCCAGAGGATTATGGAGAGGGCAATACTCGGGGTTTCGCTGCGGGATAGAATGAGAAATGATTGATATCCGCAGTAGATCTAAGGTTACCGACATAGCCCGAAGAATTGCGAAACTGAAGTGGCAGTGGGCGGGGCACATCGCTCGCAGGACTGATGGCCGATGGGGTCTGAAGGTTTTCGAATGGCGTCCGCGGTCCGGGAGACGAGCTGTCGGTAGGCCTCCAACAAGATGGAGCAACGACCTGGTTAAGATCGTGGGATCGCGGTGGATGCGGAAAGCACAAGACCGCTCTGGGTGGAGAGCCTTGGGGGGGCCTATGTCCAGCTGTGGATGATGAAAGTAGCTATAAATACGCTCCTTCAATTAAATTCGTACCTCTTTATCCCATCTTAACCCTGTTAATTAGACTGATTGTTTCATGTACACCTATCATTAGACTAAATACCAGACTTGGGCATTCCCAAATAACATCTCGTTACAAAGAGAAATTCAATTAATTCAACAATGCCAACAATTTCTAATGGTGTTGTTAAATAAGTATAAAGAATCACGAAATCACTATAAATTGCTGAGAACGAGTGTTTTTCTGAATAATAAGCGAGTTATTACGATCATAAACGGTCATATTTTGTGGGCTTTTTATGTTTAAGAAAAAGGACAGAGGGCGAAGTGAACCGTATATTTTGCGACTAAGCTTGATTTCAATTTATTTTCATGATGAGGCATGCAACAAAGTGGGGCTTTAGAAGCGTCTTTACCGCTTCGGGTATTAAAATTTTGCTATCAAAGTATGGGTTTTAGTAATTGTTATCTTGGGTTGGAAGCTTTGTCCCAAAACTGCTCATATAACATCACAAACTTACAAAAGGTCTGTATTTGCGTCCATTTAAAAGTTTACGTCAGTGCAGTGCTCAATAAAACTTTTGGCCTCACCATAAAAAACTTGAACTTTTTATGTTTCTATTATAGTGCGGTGTTGGTGTTAGTTGAGTTTGTGTTTTTACAGTGTGAAGGCAGAGGAGCATGAACACAAATTTAAGAAAGAAAGAAAATAATAGAATAATAGAATTAGTTACATAGACGTAGGCGACGTAGCTAAGGTAAAATAAGGTCGCGGGTGAGCAAAGTACCTAATTGTTTATAGTTTATTGTTGTGTTCTTTTAACGCTTAAATGGTTCCAACGGAAGACCAGCATCGGCCGCAAGGTTGACATCATGCTGAGTTGGGACCATTTCGTCACAAAATTTATTTCCTTTTTTCTTTTTCTTTTATTTGTAAAAAATGTCACGAATAAATGTTTTTCTTTCTTTCTTTCAAAGTAACGTCTGATTCATTAAATTACTTAGTTATATTACTTATAGAACATACAATACAGTACATCAACTCACGTTGAACCCGTGCAAATGAGAGTCGTTGAGGGATGCCTGGCATTTGTTTGGGCTCGTTCCGCTAAACCGTCACAGTGCAGGTTCAAACAGTACGTGCACATCTCAGAATATTGCAAAGAATTCTGCGCTTTATAAGGTGAAATTTTAAATATGATATACAAAACGTATTTCCGGCTCAGTGGACAATGAATAAAAAATTTACAAAAAAGATTTAGTTCCGAAACAAGTGGGTAAAAATTATCCTAGATAGCTAAAGAATTTGAGATCTGCTCTGTGTAGGTACCTGTTTTCTGTATTAGTTACTATATGGTGTACAACAGGAATTCGTTGCATTGTATTGTAAACAATTTGGCAATAGGCGTCAGACACAGCTTGTGCTGAGCACAGGCAAGCACAAGCTGTGACAGAAAATGAAAGTGTAGTCAGAAAGGCCCCTGGAGTGGCTGATCACTACACTTTAACTCACTAGTTTAAATCACTCTGATAAAATTTATTATATTCATAATTTATGGGCTGAGAGTCAGAAACAGACAGACAACTAAGATTAGGTTAGGATTAGTTACGGAGCCTTAAAAAACTAGCTAAAAATACTTTAGATTCTTCCTCTCTCTTCAAGTGCCTCTCCAACTAGTGAAGGTTGGCAGTCAGCTCCGCATATCTAATTCGGTCTTTTGCCAGTCTTAAAAGCTCTGCGGCGTTCTTAATTCCCGTCCATTCTCGGATATCTAAATTCTTATATTCAATGAAATTGAAAATATGTTGCGTTTCAGTCACACAATTTACGGGACCGTGGTATAATAATGCGATCACCTCGCCGCACGGAAATACGCTATTACCACTAACGCCATCTTGTTTATTAAATTGAAGTTTCAGCGGGACCATGCGTGTGTGCACAATAAGTAAAGTAGCTAAGTATATGAAAGTTGCCTAAGCCAAAGTCGGCAAGCTGCTGGCATGTATAAGTATATTCCCCGCATCACTAACTTACTGCATTTCTTTGATGTGATTTATTGAAGATATTTTTCATGTTGAGTGAAACAATTTGTTTGTTTCATACTACCTGGGCCCATTTGCATAACAAAATACAAGATAATAGTATAAAAATACAACATAGGTATGTACTTTAGTTTCCTGTTAACCTTAGCGGTCCCCCGACACCGACTACGCTTAGATAAAAAAATATTACTAGGTACTTATGCTAAATTAACTTAGGCTAATTTTGCGGGAAATCTGCATAGTCCCCGCGGGATAGTGATAAACGAATTCTTCGCAGATGAAGTCGCGGCCAACAGCTAGGTAGTGCATAATTATTTTTTACTTTTTAGTTGTCTTTTTGGTGGCGTTTTTTTGTCAGCGGTTTTTTTTCAGGCGTTTTTTTTATATTTTTGCTGGCGTTTTTTGTGTTTGTTTTGTGTGATTTTCCGTAATTTCACTCTTCTGTGGCCCGGCGGAAGACCAGTGCTGGTTTTCAACCAGCGATATGCTGAGCCGAGACCTATTTATAGCGGCAACACTTCTTATTGTTATTTTATTTTTCCTAACCTGTGTAATGTGTCACTGCTGTTATAAATTAATTAATTTCTTTCTTTCTTTCATAAGTAGAGGGGCCTTCGCCCAGTTGTATTTAGGACGCAAAATAAATAGCCAAATAAAAAAGTTGGAAAACGTCAGGGGTTTTCCAACTTTTTTATTTTTCACTTCAATATCTCAAAAACAGCTGAACCGATTTTGATAAAACATGTCTAAGAACCATGGCTAGACAACCTGCTTTCAAATAAAAAAAATCATTCAAATCGGTCCACCCGTTTAAGAGCTACGGTGCCACAGACAGACAGACAGATACACAGACACACATCAGCGCGGCAGTCACTTATAACACCCCTCTTTTTGCGTCGGGGGTTAAAAAAATACGCAAGCATATAAAAACAAAGTTAACAACACTATGATAATCGAGACCGCAAAAGTTGGGGATGGTTCGAAGGCAATGTAGCGTAGTCTTGCTTCTGGCGTCTGCTGCTAAGCGAAGATAGCTGGCTACAGTTTGGCTCATTACTCAATAACTAACTGATATCTTTTAACTACTAAGTTAAAAGATATAAGTTAGATATTACTAATTTATTATAATATTTAAACTATATCAGGTTGTAGGTTTTACAATTTGGTTTCAGCTTATTGATATGGACTTCCGCAAAGTAATAGATGATGCGATTAATTATTACTGAATGAGTCGGTTCCATGTTGTAACCTCAAAATACTTGGACCATTGCCGATATTTTACAGTAAACCCTTGTTTAGTTCAAAGTACGAATGCTTAGTGCCGTAATCTCTGGAAACCTCAGACGCTGTGAGTGTAAGCAGACTGAGGCTCCTTTGGGTGCATAATAAATGCTACTAAGATACTAATGTAGTTCGTTTCTAACTCTAATTTCGAAAACAGGTGCGTATTTATTCGCATATATTTATTGAGTCATAAATGTCATAATGTTTATGATAATTTCTGTTAGATATATTTTTTCCCGCCGAAATCGTAAATTTACCAGAAAATTTTAAATGGTCATCCTGCAGAATTCTGTAAGTTAGATAATTTAAACGTATAACTATTCTGAACAATAAATGAATTCTAAGAAAACAGAGTTTTCAAACAATATACTATGACAAACATTACAACATGAGCCGATATAGAACCATCTATAACCTAACCAACAAAAAGTAGGAAACCCCCGACATTGTCACCTCAAAATTAAATTTCTCAAAAACGGCTGATCCGATTTTGATAAAACATGTCTCAGAATAATCGCTAGAATCGCTAAAACCTGCTTTCATATAACAAAAACCGCATTCAAATCGGTTCACCCATTTAAGAGCCACGGTGCCACAGATAGACACACAGACAGACACACATAGAGGTCAAACTTATAACACCCTACCCTCGTCCTCTTTTTGCGTCGTGGGTTAAAACCCTATTCTAGTCAGAGAATAAGTTGATAGATGTTCTTTTTTTTCGATCTTTGTGAAACCAAATATGGTGTATATATGGCTTATCATTTCTTTAAACATAATTATTATAACTTCGTCATAAAACCGTTGGTTTCAAATTCCAACAGTGGCCGTCTAATGTTTTTCACAGCTAATTCTTCGATTAGGAATGAATGAATAAACAAGTGAATGGAACGCACGGATGAACGGTTCATTACGGCTTCTAATCACCAGTCAGAAGCAGCGGCTGGGCAGATCACGATCGGCGAAAGATTGGATGCGGCAGGGAGTTAGGTAAGTAGGTAACATTTTTAACATTTGTTAACTAGTCCTTACTTCTTTCTGTAAAAAAGGTTGCCTGGAAGAGATCGCTCTTAAGCGATAAGGCCGCCTATTGCTCACCTTGTAATATTTTTTTCTGTGTATCTGTTTTCTGTATCGCTTACTATGTCTGGTGTACAATAAAGAGTCTTTGTATTGTATTGTATTGTATTTTTCAATATGCTAGATTCCTAAAAATATGCCAATTAGTCTGTCAGTTAGATTTTTTAAAAATAAAGGACACGTATTTTTTCTTTTGTCAATTGAACAATAAAATAAATAAATATCATGGGACTTGACACCAATTGACCTAGTCCCAAACTAAGCAAAGCTTGTACTATGGGTACTAGGTAACGGATCAACAACTTAGGCCGTCTTGCAGGAAAAAATAAATCTTGATTTAGTAGTTAAACCTGGCTTAAGCTTGACAGTTCTATACATTTTGACACTACTAAGCTGAGCTTGACGCTAACTCGAGATTTATGTGTTTCAAGCAAGTAGCCATTATATAGATAAATACATCTTCTCTTCTATATATATTATTATATAAATAAAAATTAATCGTGAAATGTGTTGCTAAGCGCAAAACTCGGGAATGGCTAGACCGATTTGGCTAATTCTTTTTTTGCTGTGTTTTTTGTTGTCAGGAGAAGGTTGTTATGAAAGAAAATTTGGAAAAATTACAACAGGGGCGAAGCCGCGGGCAACAGCTAGTTGCTAGTTGATTAAATTTATTTGACGGATAAATCAATGGGTGGTGAAACAGCCCTTTAATAGAAAGTTTTTCTTTTACCCAGCAATCTACCCAATTACTTATTCTGTGGTTAAGATAGGTAACCCTCTGGTTTAAACCAGTTTTGATTGATTCAGGCGCTACTTTGCGGAGGTACCTACTTCAAAGACCTTGCTATTCCGCTAACTACTACATATGCAGGACAGCTATGTTTGTGCTTCATTTGAGGCATGTCCAAAACATGATTAAGTTTTTTGGTAAGACAATAGGATTTAACTCACATTTTTCACTCAGCACGTTGCCTGTCAAAAATTCAACTCCACATCACTGGTGACGTATTAGTCCATATTCTCAATCAAGAACATAAGTTAAAGCTAATCAAAGAGCAAATCCTTCACGCGCCGCATCCATCCTGCCACATCGCTGCTCCTGTGAAACAAAGGGAGCATTCAAACGGCCCCAAGAGGTATTGAAATATCAGAGCACAATAGCTTTGCAGATTTGAGAGGTTTGAAAGGAAATCATGCTTAATGTGCTATATTCAGTAGAGAGTGGCGTTAAGTGGTGAACGTTCAAGTAGGCGTAGGAAAATTTGATTCGTTGAAGGATTTACAATAGGTACCACACATACTACGTTTTCGACTTAAAACTATACAGGGTGGCTCATTTAGATCGGTCATTATGGGAAAGTCTGAAACTATAAGACATACGAAAATCTGTTCTTAGGAACCATGTCATTGATTTTAGTAACAAGAAAAACTGCATTCATAGTTTAAAAAAAAACTTGTACTCAGCAGGGGAATCGAACCCGGTTGTTTTGAAACTTACATTATTTCTATTTGGATATCGATAGTGTACCTAGGTCATAAGCAATAAATGTTACTGTGAAACACGATATCTAGAATCAATAAAATGCATCGTATTTCATATTCTTTAAAAATGGGAAGTTTTATTTTTCAAAACAACCGGGTTCGATTCTCGTGCTGAGTAAAAGTTTTTTTTTAAACTATGAATGCAGTTTTTCTTGTTACTAAAATTTATGACATGGTTCTTAAGAACAGATCTTCGTACGCCTTATAATTTCAGATGGGCCAACCTATATAAATAATAATAAATAAATAATAAATAAATATCACGGGACATTTCACACCAATTAACCTAGTCCCATATAAGCTTAGCAAAGCTTGTGTTATGGGTACTGAGCAACGGATAAATATAATTATATAGATAGATACATACTTAAATACATATTAAACACCCAAGACCCGAGAACAAACATTCGTATTTTTCATACAAATATCTGCCCCGACACGGGAATCGAACCCAGGACCTCAAGCTTCGAAGTCAGGTTGTCTAACCACTAGGCCATCTGGTCGTCTAAAATCTGGTCTCATATACCTTGCTCGTGCCTGGTTTTAGAAAAAGACGGACTTATCTCTTCCCGTTAGTGTAGAAAAAGGCAACTAGGGACGTAATATGAGAGTGGACAGCACCACTCTCTATCGCCAACTACGAACTCCGGATCAATTACTGAGGGTGTTGTATGGTTGGGTTACCCTGGTTCGCTGTTCGCTGGTTCAGCATTGTATCAGTTCGGAAATACACGACGATTAGAGTGAATTTCATTCTCTAGCACTATTTTTAAATTAAACTCTGTGTGCCATAATCCAGCTAGTTATAACGCAAAACCAAATCCGTCATTTCCTGAGAAGCGTATAAAATGCAATTAATTCTCCCTTTATTACAGCACTAAAAGTGAGATAATCCGTAAAATTTTATGTCACCTTACGATTCACAAAAGGCTACGTAAAATATCGTCCCTGTTTAAAATTCCCGTAACAATAGAACACGGAAAAGGTAGGTATTTTGGATTTGGAAGCGTATAATCAACGTGTTGTTGTAAAGATTTAAAAATGGTTCAAGTGATTGTTTAAAACGTGGTGGTTACGTCATATTTTCAGTCTGTTTTTATGATTTTTATAAAGCTAAATTAAGCTATAACGTGACGGTCCGAGCGTGGCATGTCGCGGGGTCGTTAACACAAAAACAATTGCCGTAATTTGTGGGGCAATATCAAGATTTGAAGGCAGTTTATCGGTTATTTGTGTCCTCACTACCGCATTGGAATAATTAAATAAATTCCGGTACTAGCGTGTCCCCGCCTTACGGTTGAGTATTAAGAGCTTTGGGGTATCGGTTTTTTTATCAATGGACGTATCGGTGATTGGTAACCTTTAGATTATTTAGTAATAAAAGGTTATTGAAGTAACTGCCGACACTGTTATAATGTCATAGCCTGTTGTAATGGTTTGGTTTTTTATTGTTTTTATTATACAAAGACTGATTTTGTGTCGGATTTTATCATTGCTATAACGCTTCAAGTCGTTTTTTTTTAGAACTCCCTAGAAGAAACGCACAAAATATAAAAAAAACACAGGTGTTACTAAGTCGTTGCTTAGTTGGTAACATTGTAACTAATGCAGTGTAACTGATTAATCACGTGTATTATCACATTATCAGGTTCTTGCTTATATATGACAGTACCTGGGCGACCGAGCTTTGCTCGGGCTAAAACTTGGTAACAATCGTTTTCCCAGAGGTAAGACCAAGTTAGATCGATTTTTCATCCCCAAAAACCCCTACATACTAAATTTTATCGTAATCGTTGGAGCCGTTTTCGAGGTCCCCGAAATATATTTATATATACAAGAATTGCTCGTTTAAAGGTATTAGATTGATTATGACTGAGTGTAACGGTAGTTTTCTATTTAAAAAGCATTAAGTACCTATGTAACAAAAACAGAAGGGAAATTTAGAAAATAGTACTTAATTTACTTAATCATTTGCCCAAATACGTTCCAACTAAATACCTCACACCTTGAGAATGAGTCTGTCACTAAACAATATATGTCAACTTACAAAATTAAAGTATGCGTTAAAATTATGTCAGTGTCATTTTGAGAGATGACAAATTTTGTCAGTCTCATTCTCAAGGTGCGACCAACTCTACTTATTTGTATTTTTCTATTTGGAGGTTGTACATACGAAATCAATTTAGAGGTGTAAGTTTTGCAAATTGCTTTACGTACCTAACATACATAAAGCAATTTGTCCATAGGATAGGATGTGGCAAGTGCAAAAATATGTATCTATTCAAACCACTCAAAGATATGTTACCACGGCCTTATTACGTGGGAATAAGAGTCAGTTGTACATATTTTTGAAACGTTCAATAAGTTCATATTTTTACACTTGACTAGGTAGACCTACGAGTACACCCGATCCTTCCAATAGCTAAAACGAGACAAAAACTATGTTCATAAAATCACTACTTTAGTCGTTTTTGTGTTAACATCGAGTAAATAAAGCCAGTCGTCATGCAAGGCAAAAGCCCAACAGAAGGTATAATAAATATTCTCCACCAGGAAATGAAATATAGGTAGATAACAATTATTCCAACAGAAGACAAGCTGAGACGCATACGGCACGCAACGAAGGGATTCCATTAAAATACGAAAACGAAACAGAACCATTCTCACTTTAAATAGGGAATATTACTGCAATTTTCTGCCGTCAGAGTGCAGCACTAGCACAAAGCGTAAACAATTTTTTTGAGTATCTTAAATGTCCGTAGGATGCCATAATATAATTATTATTTCAATTAAAATTTAGGAATTGGGCGCTTTCAAAAAAAGTGTTCTTTTCAACCTTACAAAATTAAAAAATTAAATAAAGGGTAAACTTTTTTTGAAAACGCCCAAATACAGCTATAGTTACCATTACTATCGATGTAAATATCATCTATCGATATAGATATCGATGTAAATTATCATATTTGATGACCGGATGGCCAAGTGGTTAGAGAACCTGACTACGAAGCTTGAGGTTCCGGGTTCGATTCCCGGCCGGGGCAGATATTTGTATGAATAATACGAATGTTTGTTCTCGGGTCTTGGATGTTCAATATTACACACAACACACATAACCACAGATTAACACAAACATACAATGAAAGTGGACCCGTCTATGTCAGTGTCTGGAACATCTAAGCTTGGAACCGAGTTCCCTTAGTACCGAATCAAGACGTTTTGAAATGAAAACTTTTCTTGCGAACAAAACAATTTGAATGTCAATGTGGATAAGCATTTGCTTAAGATTCACGGCATATTCTGGAGCCGAATTAAGACCTGAATAATTCAAGTTTAATACCATTTTCAACACTTAGGTAACAATTTAGGGCCACATAAAATACAATGTTGAACAGCCCGTAAGTTACTTGGTTGATCACTCTATACATGACTATAGTTATTGCGTTAGACACGGTTTAGTAACTCTAAAATGAAAGTTTTCGTTTAGTGGGAACCATTAGAAACCGGCTGTGAAACCTATTTACAAGTACCTAGTACTTTTATGGCAGGCCGTCTGCCATGGAGAAAATAAATATTAGCATTACTTAGTTATTTATTAGTAACGGCGTGATCATTCGGAGTACTGCTCTAGGTTATTTCTTACTAACCTTTCCCACGGCTTTGTTCGTATCTGGTATCTGAATTTAAACTCTGGAATTTTATCAAAGCCACCGTAGAGCAGCGGGCCGGGGCCTTAACTTTTTTTTCTTGTAGACATGTAGACCACTTTCAAAATTGTACTGTTTTCGGTAAACCCCTATTTCTGCTATATGTATTCCCGAAACCCCCTTTTTTCACGCCAACCTTAGACCCCCCTCTGTTCTCTCGTGCGTTACAGTGCGTTACAAAAAATCGTCCTAATAACAAGGCGTCAAAATTGTCTTAAGATGTCCATTGTGGAAGAAAAGCCTCTTCCTTAGAAAGCTACAATTAACGTCATCTTGTGAGCTACATCCACCGGTCGCCTGAAACTATCGAGCTGCACCTAGTGGGAGTCATGCTGATGCTGCATTTTTCGATTCGTGGTCATCACTCGAGAACGTTTCTCCCATAGCATAACAGCGATTTTAAGTAGGGTATAGAAAGGATGGAAACTTGCCAGCATTTATAACAAAGCCACAGCAACACTTGAAGCTGAATGTGGTGATTTATGCAAGTTCCCAACTAAGACGCGCAAACGGCTGAGAATGGATTTCAGTTGATTTCTGGTATTCAAAGTGAATTCAGAATTCCTGGTATTGAAGTAAAGTTAGAGTTAAGTACTAGATTTCTGTTGCTGTAACTTTTTACGAGTTCATTTGAGGTGGAACACATAAATTACCAGCTGGTCTTTGTGATAGCACCTTTGTGCTGGGTCATAACATAAATATCATATCAGTCATAGGACGTCCACTGTTGGACATAGGCCTTCCCATAGACGTCCTGTTGCTTCGGTTGAAAGCAGCCTGAATCCACCGTGAACCCGCGGCTTTAACCAGGTCATCCGTCCATCTCATTGGTGGACGTCATACACTGCGCTTGCCTGTGCTGGGTATAGGTAATTATGATTGGTTTTTTGGAATCATTTTTGGTAATTATCATTGGTTGACCATCAGTGGTGTAGCGGTATAGCACGCGGTACGGATTACCGAGGACCTGGGTTCGATTCCCAGTGATGGTCTTATTTTTCTGTTTTTTCTGTGCATCTATATTTCAGTTTGTATTTTCAATAGGTAATTATTATAAGTAGATATAATTTGAAACGTATTTCAACTTCGACGATTTCTACATGTATTTCAGTTAATGTTTCAATGTGGATTTATTAATAAAATATCGGCCGGCTGGGCCACAAGAGGGATGAGTGACCAAATTCAGAAAACAAGCAAATGGATTGCTTTTCAGGCTTATGAAATTGATGATTACAATACACACTACCAAAGCAAACGAATATTAAATCTATCCAATCTATTTCTTCGGTTCTGTGGATTACCCCAGATTCCAGTACTACAGATACGAGTATTACTTTTACACATACGACTGAAGCTAAGTAAAAAAATATTCTTCCACATTTTCCATCCATCCCGCGACTTATTCCAGTCATCTGAGGAAGACAAATGAAAATCTGAACCCTTTTACAAAAAGCTTTTGAATTTTTTGTAATGGAAATGACGCGATTATTCACGCCTTAAAATAAACTGATTAGAACAAACAAAGGAGCTCACGAGTCTTTGAGAAAAGTTTAATTGTGTTGGGATAGAGAGAGTGAGAACGAACAACAGTTGGTGCATTTGGGAACATAATTAGAGCCGTGTTGAGCAACTTCAGAGTTACAGTTTTTAGACACCGACGCAAAAGGGGTGTTATAAGTTTGACGCCATGTCTATCTGTCTGCCCGTGGCATCGTAGCTCGCAAACGGATGGACTAAAACAATCAAACAAAAAATGACACAGACTAAGATGACATCACGCCGTGCTAAATAGTGTCGCACGGCCAGACCTCACGCGGAACTTAGACTGGCTACACCTTCATCATTTTTAGGGTTCCGTACCCAAAGGGTGCCAACGGAACCCTATTACTGAGACTCCGCTGTCTGTCTGTCACAAGGCTCTATATCTCTTGAGCCGTAATAGCTAAGCACTTGAAATTTTCACAGATTATGTATTACTGTGGCCGCTATAACAACAAATACTAAAAATAGAATAAAATAAATATTTAAGGGGGGCTTCCATACAACAAACGTGATTTTTTTGCCGTTTTTTGCTTGATATTAATAACGGCAACAGGTAGACGCTTGAAATATTCACAGAATTTTAGTTGAATAAATAATAATAATTGGCCTTGACATCTTTTGCAGATGATTTAATTAGCATCGCGACGACACTTGCGCTCGTGACTAAATAGGCCGATTCGGGACAGGATCCCCCGGCCGCACACGCGACAAGTGTACTCCCCCCCAGGTGGTCGGGGGTAGTACACTGGTAGTTGAATAATCAGTTTAAAAATAAATAATTTAATTAAAATTAAATAAATATTTATGCCTTTTTTTGCTAATGTCTAATATTGTATAGATAATGGTACGGAACCCTTCGTGCGCGAGTCCGATTCGCACTTGGCCGGTTTTTTGGTTTATGGCAAAAGAAAAAACACGTGTCCAATATTTTCTAATAATCTATGTAACTGATGAACTAATTATATTTTTAGGACAGAAGCCTACTGTCGATCACTAGCTACGCTGAGAACATGGCTCTAAGCTGTAACCCAGAAACTTCTAGATTACGCTCATTAGTAGAATGTGTTAACTTTACTGCTTACGAAAGACTAGTACAATGTCGGTTTTACGACAGGTGGTAAAGAAAGTTTTAGTTTAACTGAGGAATGCCAATTCGTGTTTTTACTACGAAGTTACAAATTAAATGGGTAATGTTCCTTTCATCTCGGCGCTGCAGATCAGGGACAGGAAGAATCGAGCTGTAGTTTTTTGTGTTTTTAACCCCCGACGCAAAAAGAGGGGTGTTATAAGTTTGACCGCTATGTGTGTCTGTATGTCTGTCTGTCTGAGGCACCGTAGCTCTTAAACGGGTGAACCGATTTGAATGCGGTTTTTATTTTTATTTTAAAGCATAGTTTTTGAGTTCATTTTGAATCTGTGCCAGTTTGAACCTCAGAACGAATAGAAGAAAAAGAAATGTTTGCATTGTTTTTACTAATTTGTCATCAGGGAAATATAACAAAAAGTATCCCATGTGTTAGGTTATATACTATCTGTGTGCTAAATTTCATCCGTCGAGTCGTTATTGCGTGTTTGAGTGTCAAACATCCAAACATCTCCACAAACTTTTCAATTTATGTGAAGCAGTAGCACTAATTAGAATTTTAATTTCTACCAATCAACTTATATTCATATTCAGCATAAATTTTTCACAATTTCAAGCGGTATTTTCGAACGACGAGATTCCCAAAATCGGTCCCTCGAAATTATTACCTATGTAAAATAATAACAGATCTTATTTCTTTCATAAAATATATCTACAGCAACAACACAACTATAATAGTTGTCTTGTAAGCTAGTGCTTAACCGGAGGGGTTGTATCTAATAAGTCTCATTTTACGAAGTTCATGCAACCTGTTAATGGTTACAACGTTTAACCTGGCTATAAACAACATAGCGTTGAAATACTTGGAGATTCTACTCGTAGATCAAACATTTGATGATAACATACGGTACGTTGACGGAAGAATTAAGCACTCAATTCTACTGTCTGACGAAGATAGGGACTTCGAGGGGTGTTCGTTAAGTGAGCAATCACCTTTGGAAGTGTCCATATCTGAGATACACCGTGTGCATCATGTGTAAAAATCTTTATTTGTGACTTTTTCTGTAACTAAAGTGTTTTTAATTGACACAGATTTAGCAAAAGAAGGAAAATGCATACGGAATGACGTAAATGTCACGATGACCAGAGGCCGTATTGCTTAGTTTCTGACGCTCGCGATCGGAATCAAATGACAGATTTCGCATACAAAAACTGTCACTTGTCAGAAACGTTAGGCAATACGGCCCCAGGTTCTGTGGTGGCCTACTGTTATTTTAACCCATATAAATTTAGTTAGTCGTACGTTAGTCAATTGGTCTAGTTCGAAGGACACCTCTGGCGCATAATCTACAGGAGGTGCGTTTTAAAAAAATCTCATACTATATGGTCGAGATTCATAACATAGATTATAAAAATAAAAGCACGAATTATAACTTTAATCATTAGCAGATACAACGGTTAGCGCCCCGCCGCCGGCGATGTGAAACAGAACACAAACAATGTTTACAATTACATTGATACAAATACGCGCTAAAACAACTACACCACTTTAGATTTGCATTCATATAATGTTCCCATGAGTTTACTTGGAATAATTAACATATTATTAAGTAAAAGATATTATTTATTCTCACAGCAACGTTCGTCTGTTTTTCTGTCTATATTTATTTTGGAGTTTAAATACCCAGCACTTAAATCACGCAAATAACGGAAGCAAAATAGTGGTAAAACCTGAATTCATCATCTCTTATGACGGTGTTTGTTTTCAATTTGCGATGTCCTTACACTAAGGGCTTGTTTCACCACTTCGTACCTATTGATAAATTTTATGTGATAGATATTTGTATTTCCGACTCTGTTTATTTTTTCCGAATAAACAGAGACGGCATCACATTGCCTTATTATCCAAATTGAAATTTTCAATAAATAAATTTGTATTATGTTCACGTTTTTGAGACTTAAGCGTACTGTCAGCTTAGTAGCAATGGGCGGGTCACATCGCTCGAAGAACAAATAAACATTAGATGTCTCCCAGTTGATGATGATGATATTTAACAGTGAGGCGTTATTCAGTGCGACTGCCCTCGCTGTTGTAAGTTGTGC
Organism: Choristoneura fumiferana; assembly: GCF_025370935.1. Lineage (NCBI taxonomy): Eukaryota > Metazoa > Arthropoda > Insecta > Lepidoptera > Tortricidae > Choristoneura > Choristoneura fumiferana. The sequence goes on from NC_133478.1 coordinate 5,488,320, forward strand.
GACAGTGCAGGTGTAATAAAACGCGGCCGGACCGTCACACGTAATGGGCCGGTAATTAAGAGGCGATGCGGATAGCTGTTTTCGTAGCATATAAATATAAATTTTAACGAAGATATCATCTTTTGTGAAAACATCGGCGTTTGCTTTTGGTAATTTCATTTGTTTACTTTATATTGGACAATTAATAAAGGCCTGTAAGAGTTGCGTCAGTAGCTTTACAATGCGACACTAAAAGAGGGTTGTGTGTTTGTCCGTCTTTCACTCCGTAACGAAGCGACGGATCGACGTGATTTTTAGCATAGAGATAGTTTATGGGCCCGAGAGTGACATAGGACTTTTTATCCCGGAAAAATGCACAGTTCCCGAAGGAACAGCCCGCGATAACCGAATACCTCGCGGGCGGAGCCGCGGGCAAAAGCTAGTATTCATATAAAATTGTCTCAAGTTTTAATGAACATACCTTCTTTCAATACTAAGTCCAGAGCGCTATATAAATTCAAACCGGGCACAAAAACCACAGACAAAGTTCTCAAACTAAACGTATAGGGAAAGTTGGGAAGTTGCAGGAAGAATGATAAACACTCGTGCTGCGACCAAAGGAAAACAGGGTCTCCATAAATCAGAAAAACTCTTTCGGCGCAGTCTTGGTGTGGTAAGACTTAGAGCCCGTAAACACGGAGGCATTCGATTCTTAGCGGGTACTGTATTTTAACCCCCGACGCAAAAAGAGGGGTGTCATAAGCTTGATGCCAGTGTCTGTCTGTTGGTCTGTCTGTGGTTTCGTAGCTCTCAAACGGATTGACTGATACCGATGCGGTTATTTTACATTAAAGCAAGTTTTATTGTGGTGGTTCTTAGCTGTTGCATTAAAATCGGTTCTGCCATTTTTAATCCCCGACGCAAAATAAGGGATGTTATAAGTTTGACCGCTATGTGTGTCTGTCTGTCTGTCTATTGTGGCACCGTAGCTCTTAAACGGGTGGACCGATTTGAATGCGGCTTTTTTAATTGAAAGCAGGTTTTCTAGCGATGGTTCTTAAACATGTTTTATCAAAATCGGTTCAGCCGTTTTTGCGATATTGAACTTTGAAGTGACAAAGTGGGGGGTTTTCCAACCTTTTGTGGGTTATTAAGATCCATTTAGGGTTTTTCAACTTTTCTAACTAGGGTAGGATAACCTCGAAACCGGCTGTACTACGGCGGTATTAATAATAATACAAAGCTTTTTTGCTGACTGTAATATGCATGCCAAATTTCAAGTCAATCCGACCACTATAAGTTGATCAAAATAAACCTGCAAAATTTGAAGCACACAAAAAATACACGAGGTGCAGTTAAATACACAATAATAATACAAAGTTCAATATTTCAAAAACGGCTGAACTGATTTTTATAAAACATGCCTGAGATTTGGCACGCATTCATATCGGTTCACCCGTTTAAGAGCTACGGTGTCACAGACAGACACACAGACACACATAGCGGTCAAACTTATAACACCCCTCTTTTTGCGTCGGGGGTTAAAAAGCTTGAAAAAGGTCTATGAAGACTTGCATTTACACAAGCCACAGTTCTCTCCTTGTATTTTGTATCCTGCCAAACGAAGGTATTAATCCTGCTAATATTATAAATGTGAAAGTTTGTGAGTAAGTGGGTATGTTTGTTACTCTTTCATGCTGAAACGGCTGGACGGATTTGGATGAAATTTAGTTTAAAGTTAGTTTATAACCTGGAATAAAATATAAGGTACTTTTATCCCGATATTCCCACGGGATAAGGATAAAATCTCTAAATAACAACCGATGGACTTAAGAGTCATAAAATTTGGTATATAGGTAGCTGGACGTTTGGAATAACACATAGGCTACTTTTTATCCCGATGTTCCCACGGGATAGGGATAAAATCTCGAAACAACAACCGCTGGGCTTAGAGTCATGAAATTTGACCATGATTGTTTCTAATAAATAAATATCATGGGACACTTCACACCGGTTGGCCTAGTCCCAAACTAAGCAAAACTTGTACTATGGATACTAGGCAACGGATAAACATACTTATATAGATAAATACATATTGAACATCCAAGACCCGAGAACAAACATTCGTATTATTCATGCAAATATCTGCCCCGGCCGGGAATCGAACCCGGAACCTCAAGCTTCGTAGTCAGGTTCTCTAACCACTTGGCCATCCGGTCGCGCCAATGTAACGCCAATGGAAACAACGATTTAATTTTCGGGAATTCCCAAAGAATTTTAAAAATCCCGGCTTTTCAATTCAGCTGCTGGACCTGGTAAACACTAGTTTCCCATAAAAGTAACAAGAAAAGTTACTACTTTTTATTAAATTACTCTTAGTCACAGGATCACGGTATAGTTGCCACTAAACCGATTTAACGATCTTTGTTTACGCCTTTACGATCTACTGAGTGCCAAGGACCTGAGTTGTAATAATATTGGGTTAGCAGTAAAATAACTTTTGAAACTAGAATATAACAAACTGTTTTTGGCGGTCTTGAACAGCAATCCTGGGTATTGGTTTGGTATTCTATACGTAGTACGCCATTTTTGAGGAATTCGATTTTCAGATTGAAAAGTCGCAGAAAAAAAAACTAGAATAAGTTAACTTGATTTAAGGTGATTTAAGCTTGACCATTTCATACCTACTTTTTATTATTACGTAACTGCAATGAGGCTTATTACGTAATTAAAAAGGTTTTTCTTTGGCTGCTAAAAAAGGTGTCCTATAAGGTGAAGCGGTATTTCACTGGCGGTTTGCTTAATTTTTCATAATGCGAACTGCTTAGGAATGGAATTCGCTCCCTAAGTCTATATTTCCGGATAAATACGATCTAGGGCTCTTCAAGGCTACAGTGCTAGGCTGTTACTGAAATAGCGAGATACACCTTTGACCTCATCTGCATTTAACATCAGATGAGATAGGGGTCAATCACGGTCAGTTTAATGTAAAAAAAGTCACTATTAGATTCCGAAACCATTTTGTGATGTGTTGTCGGTATAAGGGGGTGCGGCTACTATACGACCTGTAATTGGCGTTCATACTGGTCAACAATTACAGGTTGTACATTAACTGCACCTGAATAAATATAGACACATTAAATACGCCTGTCTTGCTTAACTAGTAAAAAAACTTAAAAACTAGCAAGAAACTCAGAGGTTAGTAATTTGCATTTATAGTATGAAGGTAGGCAATTTTATTTTACTCAAGTTGTAATAACACCCCTCTTTTTGCGTCGGGGGTTAAAATACGCTTCAAAAAACCGGGTACAGAGAAAATGAAATCTAAATATCATTCCAAGTGGACAAACAGCGAAGGCAGAAACCCTCAGTCTGTAAATCCAGAATGACTTGCCCCGTTAATTCAGCTCTCAAATTTTACAACCGCTCTTAGTAATTCGGTTTTATTAAAATACATAGCATTATATGAGCGGAATAAAAAAATAATTTGATCCGACTCGGATTTTACGATATTTTTATTTTATTTTTTTGGCGTAAATGCTTTATTTTTTATGCCCTCGTATTTTTCATCGGGACATCTGTTACATAGCTTAATTAAAACGTTTTGAGATCGCTTATCAAGACAGATTCCGGGGAAAATACGCCTGTTTAAATTATTTTCTGTTATCTTTACGTTTACCTACTAATTAATTAAGCGTAACGCGAAAAGAATAGCAATGCGCAAAGCTTTCTGTTTTCCTGTAATTTGTACCCCCTTTGGCAAACTAAAAACTTTTTTTTTGTTTTAGGCGGTGTTTTAATGCTAAATACCTACCGCGTAATTCTGGAGACATTGGAATCAACCTATATACACTTTTGCAGATCACTTTTGATACGAAACGTTTACCTATTTTTATAAAGTTATAAACTCCAATTAAGACAAAAAGAAGTAAATTTAAATGAGTTTTTATTTCTTTATATGAATTTTCATTCTGGTGTTTTAAGTACCTACCTAGTTCGTACGTAAACAAATCTGCGCGAACGCAGAATTATTCTCGACGCAACGGCTAAATGCTAGACGTATTCGTAAATTACTGGTGTAAATCTAGAAGTCTGTCTGAATTACTTACGACTGGACGATGTACCTGGCAGCAACGAAAATCGGGGAGGTGTAATAAAAAACAAGATTTTGGCAGTATTTTGCATGAAGCAATAACTGCAAGTGCAGTAAAAATAGCAAGTGCTCGACACTTACGAGGGTATATTAATCATTATTTATTTTTGATTGAAACTCGGTAAGAACATAACTGGATATCTGAAATTACATGGGCTACTACTTTTTATCCCGATATTTCCACGGGATCGGGGTTGAATCTTGAAAACTCATTCATCCGCATGAAATTTGGCACTGGTGTTTATAATGCAATGTCAATAAAGACGTCGATGTATTTTGAGAGTTCCCATGGGAATTAGAAAAAATCCGGAATTTAATTCAACTGCCGAATCTAATAGTAAACGTGTGCGAAGAGGCGGATAGAATCTAGTAAAGCTATAAAATACCAAATGAAGGTCATCTCCTCACTTCTCTCCTCCACTCCCAACTAGACGATAACCGCAAGGCGCGCACAAACGGCCATACTTAAAATAATTTAAGTGTTCCGCGAAACTTGGCCCCATAAAGAAGCAGACAAAGCCGGGGGACATTCTTCATTGCGGCAAACAATTATACGCGTCGGGCCAACTAATTGCCAGTGAAATATTTTCCTAAAGAACAATGAGAAATATGAAAACGCTACTTGTTGCGGATTGTTTTTTTGTGAAGTTTCCTTTTCGGTTTCAAGTACTTAACTATATGCCATAAAAATGTGTCGACATGTTTTGATGCACTCTTCTCTTACCAATATAATAATAAATTAATAGGTAGTTTAAAAATGTTATACTTTTACTTTACTCACATTTTACGGGTTCATGATGGATATACTGTCAATATCTGTAACAAAAAAATAACATTATTATCTCTCCATAAAACGCAAGCATGTTTATACTTTGAGCCGAGTACCGACCATTGACGATTATGAACCTAAATGCGTTAGGGCGTGGTGCAGTAATAACTCGATGTCCACCGGATTGTTTCAATTTGCATGTTCTAACTGCAGGGGTTGCGTCGGAGTCGGAGACATACTTACAAATATATACATCTCTGAATTATTAAGATTTGGTATTTTATTATAATATAAAATATTATTAACTCAGGGAATTTATTATAATATAACAATTTTTTTTAAATAGCCTATATACAGTGTCCCACAGCTGGGCAAAGGCCTCCCCTTTCTCCTTCCACTCGTCTCTGACTTCGGCAAAATGTTGCCAGTCCGGCTGGAATGGCCCCAGATCGTCCCGCCACCTTCTTTTATGCCTACCTCTATTCAAACTTTCGTGATTTTCACTAATAGGGTCAAGGAACATATTGCAGCTGTTAAAAATCGCCAAGTGAATAAGTCAGCCATAGCCGAACATTTATTGGAGTCAGGACCAAACCACTGGATTGAGCTTCACAATCCCAAAATCCTCTCCACGGAACGTCATTTCTACTCAAGAATGGTACGTGAAGCGGTTGAAATAAAAAAACACAAAAATTTCAACCGGGACGAAGGATATAAGCTTTCGTCTTCACTTCATGGAATCCTGCGTCGGGATGAATGTTCGGAGGGACGATCGACGGTTGTTAGTGTTATATGTCGGTGTGATGGGGTGACAAGTGCGGGTAGTTCGAGATAAGAGTGCCGGTACTATTTGTGATCAAGTGCAGGTAGTTTAAAGGACTCGCGCCGCTAGGCTGACTTGACACCCTACACTTCAGTCTACTCGTGACCACGGCCACTGTAATGTGGTTGAAACGTCGAGGTAAATATTACTCGTGTGTTTTAATATATATTTACTTACCCTTTCTATATTAAAGGCTGTATATTGTTAAGCCTATGGATTTTAAACTTATATATTTTTAGTTTAATTTCTAGTCACAGACCCGCGACGTCGAATTTCCCAAGACGATCCCATATAGGGCTAATGCGAACGGAAGCAATACCATGCCCTCATGATCCAAAAGCTTTACCTAATAAAATGTGAATCAATTTTTGTTTTTAATTAATGACGGTGGAAACATTGTACACTTCCAGATATAGATACATACACTTAGTTTTAGTTTTGTAACTATAAGGGACCCCATACATCCCTGTATTATTATAATTCTTTTCTTGTAATATTTTTCTTTAATTTTTATTTGTAGTTTTTAAAGAATATAAAAGTCTATCACGAATAATTATTGGAGTAGACACTTTAACTTATATATTAAGAAGTGTTCTATCAGACAACATTTTATTTTTCATTCAATTTTTATGGAATAATCGAGAAAAACTAACAAAAATGCAACGTTGCCAGCTCAGCAGGTATAAACGCTCTTAAGAGGGCAGTATGGACTGACAGTCAACTGAAACCTACCAAATTAATTCAATCCAAACTAGAAACGGTAATTCAGACATCTCTAAGTCCTTAACAAATTGAAATAAACTCCTGTCGTGGCCGGGGCCTACAACACAGGACCTAAGCTAGCTCGCAAACGCCATTCATTAGTCAAAATTAGAGAACTCCGGCTATCGCTCCCCGGACAGAAATTGACAAACTTCACAAGGGTACAGGAAACTCGTAAGGTTCTGTCACAATTTGGGAGCTGAAGCGGGAGGATCAAGACCTGAGGATGTATTGTTCTAACGCGCTGACGTTCGCAATCGCATTCACCATCTCTCTCTACCCACGTCTTACATCGTGTGACAGAAAGAAGTGGTGAAAATCGAATTTTTCGATAGTGTCGTTGCGAAATATTGAACTTTAAAGTGCAAAATATTGTTAAAATCGAGCTTCCACCCCCACTCCAATCAAGAAACTATTACGGCTAAGTTTGCTCGAGATGTACTTGTAGTTTAAGAGTAATAGCAGCCTAAATTAGTAATATACAAAAACCCTCTTGGCCGGTTTTTTTTCTAAGTTGCACTTGGGTCGCCAGTTCAACATAATAGTTTGATTTCATATCGCTTTTTGCTAGTCAACTTCACCACAAACTTGCCCAAAACATACTTGTTTTCTACTGCCCGAAACCCTCTTCGTTTACCAAAACAATATTTTAATTATTTCCGACTATTATTGGTGAAGTTAGTGTATAATTATAATTATTAAGTTAGTTTCAGTTTAGGAATTAAGGGCGGCGAAATGAGGGTCACTAATGCTAAAGTTAAGAAGATACTTACCTACTAACAAAGTGATAACACTCCCATTTTACAAAATGACTTTTCGTAGTATTTAGACCTTTGTAATTAAATATGTAAGGATCTTCTTAGGAAAAATACGCCTTTTAGAGGAACCAAGAATAGAGTTGGAAACATCAAAAAAATAATTGCCAAAGCACTGCGGCTTTTGTTACACTCTGACTCGGTGGCCTGCCCGCCGTCTGTCCTATATTTATTATCATATTTATTATAAATAAATGCTGCTGTTATTAGTTAATTGTTTTCTTTCTTTCTATTTATTTATATGTATCTACGTCTAGCCTTTTAACTACGCAACGTATTTTAATTATTTTGATTTAAGGCTGTCTTCAAATTCTTCCGAAATATTTGAACCAGTTTTTAATTTTTAGTAAGGATTTTTAATTGGAATTTTCGATTTCGATCCGATGCGGTGCACTTTGAACAGCGAACAATTTTATAGAATAAAAAAATCTGAAAATATTTACAGGGGTTTTCATTCATTTCACTAACTCAAAACTCAAACTACAATTAAAAGCCTTATGTTAATTCCTTTATGTTTCTAACTAGTTGCAACACAATAAGTTACCAAAAGTATTTCCCAAAATGCTTGCCAAAGAAAAGCCATGAATAAGTGGCTCAATAAAGAAAAATCAGGAAAGGGAGCGGATAACCTTCCGACCATAAAATTATGTAAGTTGTTTATCTAGCAAATCGAAAACTTATTTAGGGTACCTAGCATAAGGGTTGTAAAAACTAAGGGCTCTGTCTTGGCATAAATACGGTAAGCCCGGCCTCGCATTTACGAGTTTGGGACACAATTTAAATTGTATATTAGGCTTCTTGTGTCTCCGAACTTGGAGGGAAGGGATAGGAGGAAAATAAAAACTTTAGAAGGGATCAGATTGCATTTTAGGGAATTGCGTGCAAATCGAGAAAGTGGATCGCTGATATGGAATAGGTAAACAAAGTTAGTGTTCGCTGAAAATATTGGTCGATATGGAGCGTACGTGCCAGTTGTGGGAGTTCTGCAAATTGCCATAACCATGTAGTGCCGTTGTTTAGCTTGGTATTGTAATAAACTGTTTGTTCATTGTCGTATATTTCTAACTTAAAGCTTTGTGTTCCACAGTGTTTCACAGATCAAAGCATGACAGACTATGTGACTTACAACTAATTTTGTTTCCTATTCTCCTTTTTTTATTGAATGAGATCAAAGTTACTTTATATGAGTAACACATTTTTATTTATTAGCATCTCTGTGTCTTCATCTCAAATTTTTAAATGTAATGGAATGGAGTTCATATCGTATGAACATTTATTAATAATAATAAATAAGTACATTTATTATTATTATCTGTCAAATACGACTTCATTCCATCATATAATTTTTGCAAAATTAATGGTCATACAAGTTTGATACACGTATAGATTATCGAAAGTTACTAAAATTTTACAAACTGGCAGCGCTGCGTCTGAAGTTGACGAGCAAACCGTGGCAAGATGGGGTCTTGACATTGCTAATGTTATTTGGCACATAATACACCTACCAGAGGCCGTATAGCCTTACGGTTCTGATGCTCGCGGTCGCAATCAAATGACAGATCGCGAGCATTAGTAACGTTAGGCAATACGGCGTTTCCACCAGAGATATGCAAGGATGTAAAACCTAAATTGAAAATACAAACTGAAATATAGATGCACAGAAAAACCAGAAAAATTAGACCAGCACTGGGAATCGAACCCAGGTCCTCGGTATTCCGTACCGCGTGCTATACCGCTACACCACTGCTGGTCAACGGTACAGACACGAATTTCCCCTATGTACCTCATATCTCAGCTTGTTTGTTTGTTTGCGTTGACCAGCAGTGGTGTAGCGGTATAGCACGCGGTACGGAATACCGAGGACCTGGGTTCGATTCCCAGTGCTGGTCTTATTTTTCTGGTTTTTCTGTGCATCTATATTACATTTTGTATTTTCAATTTAGGTTTTACAGGATGACGATAAAATAAACGTAAAAATTTGGAATTGAAATAAAAAATACAAAAAGATTCCAAAAAAAAAAATCTTAATGCAAAGATGTGTTGCGAATTAACATAATTTAAGTGCTTCATATTTGGTACGCCAGAAATGGCTGAATGGCGGTATAAATTGGTGGTATTTAATTGGTGTCAAGTGTCCCATGATATTTATTTATTTTATTTTAAATATATATAATACGACCTTGATGTTAACCCGTTCAATGCAAATAAATATATTTAAATTTGAATTTGAGGAATATGTTTTTCATTAACCAATAGAACCGCTTCATTTGCCTAGCCTCGCTCCACTCAGCTGTTTCCACCAGAGATGTGCTGTGCGAGGATGTGTTAATGAAGCGTTTCTATTGGTAAGTGAAAAACACATCCCTCGCAACACATCCTCGCACATTATTGGTGGAAACGCTACACAAGTCTGAACTGCAGAAGCTCGCTTTGTGTTTGAGCAACGCCGACGCCTGCCGTTGATTTGCACTCACTTGGATGGAAGGAAGCGTCAACAACTCCGAAAGCTTCGCTAAAGGGCCCCATATACGGTACGTTTCGTCTGTACGATCCGTGCCTTCAGACCGATCGAAACGACGAATCGACAGTGTATGTCAAGATCGTCACCGATTTACTTCATCGAAGTCGATGGCGGAGATCGCAACAAAATCCTATGCAATCATGAATATCGTAACAATAAATCGACAGTGTATGGCTCTTTACGATCAATCGTCACTATTTTCATCAGATCGATCGTACGGACGAATCGTACCGTATATGGGGCCCTTAACGTTTTCAAAGTTGCCAGAGTAACTGAACTGGAAGAAATAGTGCGCTGCTAATCCGATTTGGTCGCGTTAAGGATGTAAGTTTCAATGAACTACATATTTTTAACCTACTTTTTTCTTGCTTCTTTGGTACTAAAAAAAATCAAAACGTTTATTTGCGAGTGGGCCGCAAATGACTCTTTTACACGTCACTTTCTTAAACTAGCAGCGCTTTCGGAAAGACTTGCCATGACGAATGCACCGCAAGAAACTTCCTATCAGGTGAGCCGCATGCTCGTTTTCCCCCTCTTATAAACAAAAAAGTATATCATTACACATTACATATATAATAACTCTTTCATTGCTTACCCAGGCCCTTCAAACATTTCCGTGATGAACACGCCCGATAAATCGCGACCCTTGTCCCACTTTGCCAAGCCCTTCCCAAAAAATGACCTACCAGAAAATTTCAAATTTAGGGCTGAAGCACTCTCAAGACGTCGATCCCGCGATGACAGGCCGGATATGACGTCATAGCTGGCGGAAACAGGGCTCCCTTAAACGTCGAAGGTCCTTAAATGCCCTGCGGGGCCCTAATGGCCGGGACACTACATTATAGTAACCTTTTGGAGGAAAGTTAATGGTGCTGCGTTAGGGACTCACGGACAGTACGGTTAGTGCACGGACTGAGGCTTCATTTATGGCTATATATAAACAAACGGACAAACACGACACAATTGAACATAAATATCTTTCCGATAAGCCACAGAGAAAAAAGATGAAAGTGTAATAAATAAATAATATGTTTAACAACAATTTTTACTTACTATTTTTTACTTTGCATGTAAAAGAAATGCGTAACAACTAACGGAATATTTGGTGGGAATAAAAAAAAAACTACTAATTGCATAGCAAACGAACAGTCTAATAGTCATGCATAAGACATAACAACGAAAAATAAACAAATGAGATAAAGGCGTGTGATTGAGGCGATTCGCACTTAAAGAAACGCTCCTCACATGCCCCCTGATCTTTATATCAAAATGTAACCTATGCATTTCGTTCACAGGAACGGACGGAACATTATGAAAAAGTTGTTATGCTAAATAAGTGTTGTGTAACTTAGACGTTATGCTTGTCAAAATTTATGGTATACGTAGACTTTGTTGTTATGCTACGTTTACGGAATCTTTCGTGAACAAATTCAACTTGTACTTGGTAGATTTATTTCTTTCAAACAGCTCTCCTAAATCAGGAAGTTGCAGCCTGAGCCCTCTCGTTTTGAAAAGGGACCCGAGCCCAGCGACGATGGGATTAAATAAGCCAGTGCTGGAACACAAATTGTTCAAAAATTAGTGATAAATTCTTGCTTAAACCAAGCGGCTGTGTGTCACTCCAGAAACGTTCAAAGAAAACTGTCTCGACCTTCTCTAGTGATTAATTCAGCACTGAACTGCGTTGTTAGTGGTTTTAATAGTATTTTAAATGTCTACGCTAATGCATCAGCCTAAGTAATTCAGTCTTACATCACTTCGCAAAGAGCTATAAAACTTACTAATGCAGATAAATGGAGACAAGTTTTAACTGATGATGATGGCGATAATCATGTCCTCTTCGACTACGACTAAGGGTGTGACGTAGTGTTGCAGATCGATAGTCCAGTATTGATAGTATCGACACTATCGATTGTTTTCGTATTTTTTTTTCCTGTTCAATACTATCGATAGTGTCGATACTCGTTTACCTTTACTTGCCCGAATTTCACTTGCCATACCAACAAAAATACATAAATATATAGAACCGTGCTGTTTTCAGGTTTTTTTAAATGTCATCATATACAATGCAGTAGGTTAGGTTAGGTTAGTTTAATATCAACTCTGAAGAAATTACTATTTCAGAAATAAATTACTTTATGGCAAATTAAAATTCTTGAAAACGATACATTCGGGCATATTGAAATTCGTGCAAACGATAGAGAACCGTCGATACTATCGATAATGCAATGGACTATCGATCGGCAACACCACGTCACACCCGTCCAATATGTCATACTATCGGTAGTATTGCACGAAAATCGATACTATCGCTATGGCTATGGCTTATCGTACTATCGATTTTTTGGCAACACTAGTGTGACGCGTAAGAACGCGGATTAAGATAAAATTTTGGATGTTCTTAATTGAGAGACAGATTTTTGACACCCAATTAAGAACTTATATACCTATTTAGGTAGGGGTTGGATAATTTTTATACCAAATATTAATGCACAGTGATCCAACTTACATACTTAAGTACATATTCGCATGTCGGTATAGGACCTAATTTCGAGTCAAATCGACCACTGGAAATGGGTTACATTAGACATCCAAGATTTCAACCATACTAACCCAGCAATTAATAAAAACCTAGTCAACTGTAGCTTGTGGAAATCAAAGTCATCAAATTATGTCAAAAAAAATCTACCGCCGGTTCGGAAAAACGTCTGTTAGACGAATCCGGCAAGAAACTCAACGAGGTATATACATAGGTATATTTTTTTTGGAATGGTACTTAAACGTATTAAACTTACCTAAAATAACAGTTCTTCAACAAATGTGTTAATTGATATCTCCCGTCTATACGAGTGGGTTATTTCTGCGAAATCTGTGCAGACAAAGTCGCGGCCAAACACTAGTTTTACACACATAGGCCTTCACTGCCGCGCCACGTGTTAACCCGATCATCGCCATGAACACGCAGTACAACGATATCTTAGCGTCCCTGTCCCTCAACCCTTTTGCCAAATCGTGGAATTTTATATCCCCATTTTTCTTCCCCGTCGAAGCAAGGGTGTATCCGATGATATTATTTATTTAATACGATCAGGACTACCAACACAGGGAGATAGGCATTTTGAGTTATCTGGGATGAAATCTTTGCAAAACAATGGGAAGGAAAACGGATATGATGTTTATTGACAGCACGTTTGAGGATTCTTTGAAATCTTACACTCTGAGGAAATTGCAGTTGCGATTTCATTTTAACTGTCAATATTTCAATAGCACAGCAATTTTTTTTTGAAGAAAGATGGAATTCAATATTTTTCTTAGCCTATATAGTCTTGTAACAACAGATTCTTCGAAACGATGGTGGGGACGGGATTGATGGTGTTCCACAGCATACCTAGTACTTAACTAAATGTTTAGTTTAATAACCCTCCTTCGCAGTCGGGTAAAAACATATCGTACTTTCGGTAGTAAGAAGGGCATTAATTGTCTAAAAACATTGAAAAATAAGAAAATAAAAAAGGGGAACTATGGCCACGTTCAATTATTGAAGATACGAGTACGGTACAGCAAAAAGGTGCACGCAGCCAAATAGATTGAAAAATTAATCACTGGCACTTGAGGTATCCCATCTTAGGCCTCTAGGTTGGCAACGCATCTGCAATACCCCTGGTGTTGCAGATGTTTATGGGCGGTGGTGATCTCTTACCATCAGGAGACCCACTTGCTCGTTTGCCATCCAGTCGAATAAAAAAAAAAAAAAAGCGTATAACCTCCTTGCTTAAACCAGAACCTGGGCGATGTACGGAAATAAGTAATTACTAATTAGGTATACCGTGTGACCCAGAACCGGGTAATAATATTAAAAACAGAGGTTCTATAGGTCACCAGTAATTGGATCATCATGGTCTCACTTAATTAAAATTAAAACTTAACTTTTGGTTTTTTCTAGCAAACTTAATCGTAAATTCAATGTAGGCCATCCTAGAACCCAACTGACGTCGCCTGTCACGCAAAAACATCAAACATTTTTCTTTACATTGCTTCTAATAAACTATTTTTTTTAAGTCGTTGAACTAATGTTGTTCAGTTTGAGGAGTACGATCTATTTTTTAATTATTTGCCCGTGTTACAGGCCACACCCGGTATGTAATTAAACAAATTTATAACAAAGTTATTACGCCTTAGCGTTTTAAGCAAAAAAGATGCCTGGGTTTTATTTAGGGGATTTCAATTGCAAACAATTTAGCCTGCATTACGACACTACTTACGAGCAAGTGAGATAAAAATAACGTTATTAAATGCCTTAAATGAACGTCTTTCCTGTACTATGGATAACGATCATGTTGCCCTCTTCATTTTCCCTAATATCTACTTGTCCCTAAGACGCCGCCACACTGGCCTTCATAATGGCAGCTTCTTGCAACTTAGGGCCTTATCACACTTGCGAGTAGCGAGCGTATTTTGTATGAAGGCGATCACGTAATGAGTTCGCCGCGACTGATATTTGTATAGAAAAAACGCTCGTAACTCGCAAGTGAGATAGGGCCCTTATGTTTTTTGTGGGAACATTCAGGAATGTTTCATTCCGTGCTGAATGGGTTCAATCAAGGGCCCCTTTCATCGTCCGTAACAAACATCCAACTTTGTTAGTTTTCATTCGCCTAACGACTCGGGCTCGAGTCTGATTATCGTCATTTGGCGTTTGCAGGCTTTGGGGATTCAACTTTCAAGTCTCCAGGGAGTTTTCTTAGACAAGGTCATTGACATAATTGCTTCCTGGAACCAACGCATGGTAAACTGCACAGATGATTTTTTTTAACTGTTTAGAAAATAACCTAACCATAAAAAAATCATTTTTTAAACAATATTTTTTTGCTGACTATACTTTTTGTGGACTTTGCTTGCATTACCACCCAAACTACATTTACATACCAAATTTCTAGTTGATACCATTAACCGTTGAAGAGTTCCGTCCTGCGGAGAAGATCCTGGCTGGACTACCAGGATACCACTACCAGATTATTGTATTGTCACGCAATTTACACATGCATGAAAGTTCAGCTCAACCGGTAACCGGGAAGTGGATCACAATTCACATTTAATTTGCAAGATTTGATGGCAAACATCGAGACAGGTGAGAGGGTGAGGCGAGAACTTAGAAAAATTGAAAACGCGAAAGATGAATATTTCTTAATCGACTGAGCCGACTTTAGTTAAACATAGCTAAAGACCACCGCATGGAAATTCACTTTCACATAAAAAAAACGCATCGAATCAGTCCATTCTGAGAGCTAAATACGATGCTACCGATAGACATTGGTATTAAAGAGCTGAAACAACTTTGCTCACCCGCGACCTTATGATAGCAACGTTTTATGCAAGAAATATGTGTTCATGCAGTTCCTTCACCACACTGTAAGAACACACACAAAAAACACAAACCCATCTATCACCACCACCACACCACACTGACGCAAAGTAACGCCTGATTCAATAAATAGTATTAAACCTATATTTAACTCCCTTCTTTTTGCGTCAAGGGTTAATCAAATCTAGGTAGTAATATTGAACTCTGTTAAGTAATATTAAATAACTAATAACACAATCGAAATATTTCATGATTGATAGACACTTAAAAAAAAAGAATAAATCGACAATAAATCGCAATCTTGTACTTTCGCTTAGCTCGCGACTGCAACGTGCTTGCTTGCCATGCTTATGTAGCGTCAAGACAGCAATTTTGCCTTTGCCTTTGCGTCTGCACATAACAGGTGTGTTAGAGACAACGAACTCGAAGGAAGCTTACCTCTCATGAAATGGGACTGAAGCTAGAAGACTCGCTACTAAATTTTATGAATTAAATTCGGGTTTTGGTCCGCGTACCTTGATTTTTTTTATTCATAAAATTAGTAATGGCCGCGATAGTCTAAAATAATGTGTCGCTACTAAATGTATAGAAGCTGTAAACATTGAATTTTCGGATAGGTCTAGTTTATTCTGTAACCTATTATTGATACCGTTTGATAGAGCTTGTGAAGCACTTTCAGGATCAGTAACCAGTTTTTCGATATCTTGCATAGTTTAGAAATAATAGAGTGAGATCACTTATCGTTTCTACCCTGTATATTTGCAAAGCGTTTGCGAGTTCGGCAGTTTGTCATATTAATATGCAATTAGTCTACTTAGTTAGTCGTCTAGTCTAGGCAAGTTCAGCTCAGAATCTCATACTAAAGGCAATGCATTAATTAATATATTATTAACAGAGCGGGTAAATACTTGGCGAACTAGCGCGGCGTCGTCTCGACCTGGGAGACATATATCACACACAGCGTAGCACAATTTGCCGCGACTCAGCTTGTGCTCATTTTTATGTCTATTCGATTTTATGTAGTATGATTTTATGTACTCCACTTTTGAGGTTTAGTTATCACTCTAGTTAAAAAAAATATATAAAATAAACATTTATCAAAAAAGGCATTTTCTGCATCGATATTTATTACAGTGACAACAAAAAATAAACTAAAAATTGTATAAAAAAGCAAAATTGTTACTGTATTGGAACGTAATTTAAAAAAGTAAAGTAATTCTCTTTTTATGTGTGTTGGCAACACTGTGTCTCTTGGCCTCCGACCTCTGACCTAGCCGGTCATATTAATATTAACATAATTAAGATTGTAACTAAATGATCTAAATAAACCACTGAAGACCATAATAATATTCTTTATTTAACAACAATACATGGCGCAGTCGGAGAAGAACAAAGATTACGAAGATTAAAGAAGATTCCCACACACGTGTCACGGCGAACCGGCGAAGACGAGGTATTTATTGAAGTACACCAATAATATTAATTATGGCAGATAAAGAGCCTCAAATAGAGTCCATAGCCCATGCAGGTGCCGTTCAATATACCTTGCCTCAAGGTTTGAACTTGGAAAATCTCGACAACTGCTGGCCTCAATGGCAGAGGTTTAAGCACTCGTTTCGCAACTTCATCACTGCGGCGGGTTTTGAAAAGTTGTCAGAGACAAGAAAAGGCGCTATATTAATAAACTGCATAGGTTACAAGGCACAAGAACTGTACTTTAATGTATTAAAAACCGATGACGACCAAGAAAAGGCGAAACTCGAAGATATAATTAAGATATTTGACAGTTACTTCAAGCCGAAACAAAACGAGGTAATTAACAGCTTCAACTTTAATAAAAGAAACCAGGAAGAAGACGAAACATTCGACTCATTCTACACGTGCATCAGAAAAATCGCGGAAAATTGCAACTTCGAAGAAATGAAGGACAGAATGCTACGTGACAGAATAGTGATTGGAGTCAGGGATAGGCGCACACAACAAAAACTATTAGAAATCAAGGATCTAAGCCTGGAGCGCGCAATTGAAGTCTGCAGATCGGCGGAGCTCTCCAAAGAACACATCAAGACACTGAACAGTCCGTCCAGGGAGGTGCTTGCAGTCCAGTCGCAGTCGCAGACCCAGTCCCAACACTCACACTCCAACAATAGTAATAAAGATAAGTATCATAGATTAAAAAAGCCGAATGTATTCAATAGTAATAATAATAACTTCCATAGTAAAAAATATAATAGCAAACATTACATGTGTCTGAAATGTAAAACCGAGCACGGGCCAAAAAATTGTCCGGCTTATGGTAAAACTTGTGGCAAATGCCAAAAGCTCAACCATTTTAGTGTTGGGTGCACTTATAATAAGAAGGTGCATAATATTAATAATAATGAGAGTGATTCAGACAATAATATTCATGATTTATGACTAGTCTGCTCCATAGATCTCAGTAAAAATGAATGGACAGAGCTATTAAGAGTAAATAATAAAAGAGTGTCGTTTAAGTGTGACACAGGTGCGCAGATCAATGTGATCTCACAGCATGATCTCAATAAACTTGTCGATGATGAAAATAATATTAAAATGTCTGAGACAAAAACAATAATAGAGGTCTTTGGTGGTAGGCACTTAATGCCAATAGGAAAAGTAATATTAAAAGTCTATACTAAGAATGATGAGGACAGTTTTGAGTCTGAGTTCCTAGTAATAAAGGAGAAAGCTAAACCAATTTTAGGACTCAAGTCATTAATACAATTAAAACTTTTGAAAAACAATAATATTAATATAGTCAAAACTGATGCCTCAAATGACAAGGAATTAATTATTAATAAAAATGCTCAACTTTTTCAGGGTGTGGGTGAATTTAAAAACCCATTGGAGCTACGCGTTCAGCCAGGAGTGGAACCAGTAGTGAGACCCCCACGTCGAGTGCCTAACGCGCTGATGACTCGCCTTGCGGAGAAGCTGAAGTCTCTGGAGGATCAACAAGTAATTGCTAAGGTCGAACACCCAAAAAGTTTTGTGAGTAATCTTGTCATTATCGAAAAGAAAGATGGTTCATTAAGAATTTGTCTAGATCCCAAAGATTTAAATAAAGTGTTAATTAGAGAACACCATTTAATACCGACATTAGATGAGATAGTACCTAAATTAAGTAATAAAAAATATTTTTCAGTACTAGATCTGTCTGATGGATTTTATAATATTAAATTAACAGAAAAGTCTAGTGACTTGTGTACTTTTAATAGCCCTTATGGCTGCTATAAATTTTTAAGATGTCCTTTTGGAATTTCTGTAGCCCCCGAAGTGTTCCAAAAATACAGCGAAACAGCGTTTGGTGACATTCCCGGTGTGGTAGTTTATTGTGATGACCTTTTAATATGTGGAAATTCTCAGCAGGAACATGACGAAGTATTAAATAAAGTATTTGAACGTGCCAAAGAACATAATGTCAGATTTAATAAAAATAAATTTCAATATCGATTAACCGAAGTGAAATATTTTGGTCACATTTTTTCTGGACAGGGCATGCAAATTGATCCGGAAAGGGTTGATGCCATTAACAGTATTAAAAGTCCAACTAATAAGAAGGAATTACAGATATTCCTCGGTATGGTCAATTATTTAAGAAAATTTGTTCCAAATATGGCTACTATTGCATCGCCTCTCCACCTTTTATTAAAAAAGGATGTAACTTGGTTGTGGACCTCAGTACATGAAACAGTATTTAATAATATTAAAAAAATAATTACAGAGGCACCCATTTTACAAAATTTTAATACTAAATTACCTATTGTACTACAATGTGACGCTTCCAAAGATGGACTTGGCTGTTGTTTATTACAAAATGGCAAACCAGTCTGTTATGCTTCGAGAAGTCTGACTCCTTCCGAGCAAAGATTTTCTCAAATTGAAAAAGAATTATTAAGTGTTGTCTGGGCAACTAAAAAATTTCACTATTTTATTTATGGAAATAAGTGTCAAATATTAAATGATCACAAACCATTAGAGAGTTTATTAAAGAAACACATACATGATATACCGTCACCCAGACTACAAAGATTAAAATTAAAACTATTAAAGTATGACATAGAGTTCACCTATTTAAAAGGAAAATTAATGTATATAGCTGACTTTCTGTCTCGCTCTTTCATGAATGTTAGTGATACTGATGACACATATATGTATGAAGTTATTCACTGTGTAGGTCTTGCTCGCTACTTACAGTGTACAGAGGAGCAGAAAAGTGAATTAATATTAAATACATCACAGGATGATGAGTTAGTAAAACTCATAGGCTTTACTATTAATGGTTGGCCTGACAATATTAAAGATGTTCCTGATGACTTACGGTTTTATTACAAATTAAGAGGTGACATCACAACCGATGAAGGTTTAGTATTTTTAAAATCCAGATTAATGATACCTAAGTCATTGAGATCATCTATCATGCATAAACTACATGAGGGTCATTTAGGCACAACAAAAATGAAGCAATTAGCTAGGAATATGTATTACTGGCCTAAAATGGATAACCATTTGGAAGAATTCATAAAAAAGTGTTTTGTATGTCAAACTTACCAAAATAATAATATTAAAGAGCCGCTATTATCACATGAGGTACCAGATTTACCCTTTTCAAAACTGGGCATAGACATCATGGAATTTAAAAATAAAAATTACCTGGTAATTGTAGATTATTTTTCTAAATGGATAGATATGAAATTAATGCCTAATAAAAGTGCAACTTCAGTAATTAATTGTTTAATAGAGGTATTTTCAAACTTTGGAATACCAAGTCAAATAGTTTCGGACCATGTACCTTTTGACTCTAAAGAATGTAAGAAATTTGCTTCAGATTTTGGTTTTAAATTTACTTTTTCAAGTCCAAGGTATGCTCAATCTAATGGGATGTCTGAACGAGCCGTCCAGATTTGTAAGAAAATATTAACTAAATGCTGTGAAGATAAGACTGATTTTAGATTAGCGTTGTTACAGTATAGATCCTCACCTGTGTCTGGCACAAATTTTTCACCAGCACAACTTTTAATGAATAGAAATTTAAAAACTAAATTATTAGTGTCTCACCAGTATTTAAAACCTAAAATTAATTTAAATGTTCAGCCAGAGTTTAATAAAATTGCAAACCGCAATGCCAAAAATTATAATAGAACAAGTAGATATAAAAAAGAGTTCATTGCTGGGCAAAACATATGGTTTAAAAAAGACATGAATGATAAAACATGGCTTCAAGGTAAAATTATTAGTAGTAATGGATATAGAGCTTATGACTTAGTAGATAATAATAATGTGCTGTACACAAGAACCTCTTTCTATATCCGACCAGCATAACTTGATGATCCCCCAAGACGGGCTTGCTCTGTACTAGTCTCTACTTCACTAATGTTGGCTGAACGAGTAGCTGCAATGTAATTTAAGATGATGTTATAGTATGAGTGTATAACATTTTGCATTGTTTAGCTTTGCTCCTTAGGAGGGGAGGAAGAGTTTATAATAAGAAGTATAATGTGTTATTTTGTTTTAAGAAATATAAATTTTAGTTTTGTTTTAAAACTTTTGAGTTGTAAACTTACTCTAATAATAAGAAATAATAATTTTAATTTGTTTAACAGTTATAAAAACTTTTGAGTTGTAAACTTACTTTAATAATTTAAGAGGTTGGAATCCCCACTAATTTTAATTAAAAATTGTTTGTTTAAAGGGGATGATGTATTGGAACGTAATTTAAAAAAGTAAAGTAATTCTCTTTTTATGTGTGTTGGCAACACTGTGTCTCTTGGCCTCCGACCTCTGACCTAGCCGGTCATATTAATATTAACATAATTAAGATTGTAACTAAATGATCTAAATAAACCACTGAAGACCATAATAATATTCTTTATTTAACAACAATACAGTTACAAGTCCTATTTACTTCATAATTGACTACATTTATTTATTTATTTTCTTTGTGTACCTAATCGTATGTGGAATCTATCTTTTATTTGTTAAAGGAACTTGTAAAAATACTACCTAATTAACTTTGAAAGTAATTTTTAAAATTAATCACGATATTATTTTAACGTGCCTTGCTTTGACACTTTTTGTACTGAATACTTAAAATAAAAAAAGGTTGTTAGGATTGGGAACCTTAACCTTAACTAATATCCAAACATAAATAATGTTGGATTATACAAAATAAAAAATATTAACCGTACCTATGTATGTATATAAACCACTATATCCCATGCCTACCCTAAGGGGCTGTTTCACCTCCCATTTATTAATTTTACTTGACGGATAAATGTGATGCCGTCTCCGTCTATTCGAACAAAATAAACAGAGACGGCATCACATTTATCCGTCAGATAAATTAAATCAATGGATGGTCAGGGGGTAAGTGATCTAACAAATGAGCAAATTCAACTTTATGATCAAAACGAGGGTAGTAGATAAAACCATCGTGTCCGTCATCATAAACCCGTAACTATACTCAGCTGCGAATAAACCGGCATATAGGTCATTGACACTTATGCGAAGTCAATTGGAAGGTTCCATTAGAGACAATCAACTGGAATTGACCGACGTATGACAATTATGTCGGAGCGACAATCGTATCACAGTTTTGTATTAACATTCGCTTTAGTACAGGCTGATTATGTTTAAGTACCAAATAGACAATAGAATGGCCAATAGGATATCATACATTACGAGTACATGACCCTTTAGATGCGTCAAGTTGCTTATTTTGAAATCGGAGAACGGTTACCATGACCACAAACGCTTGGACAGTCTTTAACCAAATGTTTAAATGCGTGTCTAGTATTTTTGGTAAAGCCATTAAGGTATTGCCTAATTAGACATGGGCAGCCGTGGTGGCCTAGTGATTTGACCTACGGCCTCTCGAAGTTTGTCGAAATTAATCAAGAAACTTCAGAAATTTACCACAAGCTTTACGGTGAAGGAAAACATTGTGAGAACACCTGCACAAACTTGTGAAGCAATTCAATGGTGAATGTGAAGTTCCCAATCCGCACTGGGCCCGTGTGGGAACTACGGCTCGAGCGCTCTTATTCTGAGAGGCTTGGGCCCAGCAATGGGACGTACAAGTATTATAGGCCGTAATGTGGTGTAAACACAATTTAACTCTAACAGATAACGTCCATAAGGTAACAACCGTCCGTCCGTAACACTAGTACCTAACTACCTACTTTGTCACTGTTCTTCCGACAATTTTATATAAAGTTCAAACACTACTTTACAGTAATAGATAAGGACGTACAGCGTGTATTTTTGATACAAGCTCGAACTTTAAGGGTTGTTAGTGAGGTAATCACACTTTATTATGTTTTAGTAAAAAAAATAGACTTATTATTATCCTTATAAATACAATTACCACGTAATGTTGATGATACATTCACGTAGTGATCTTCGTGATACTACTTTTTTTAATTCAAAACTGTCGCACTTGGTGACGTGACAGCTGTCACAGAACGCTTCTCTCTCGTGTCAAATTATTGTACGCATTACATTGCTGCTCGAAAAAAAAAATTCGCTCTGGGGAGTTAATTCTAAATTAACAATTTGTTTTACTACCGGATCACAGCACTTAAATCTCCGTCTGGTTACAGTTTGAGGCTATATCAACAATACACGCTGAAATAGGACGTATTTTAACAAAAATGATCAAATCCTCAACAATATATTATTATTTTTTATTTTGGATCTAGTTTCAGTAGCAACAAAAGCAAAATTAAAGAATAACATGGCAGTGCTTTGGATCCTTTTTGTTAAACTATGTCCAACATAGCTTTGTTTGACCTCGACCGTACCCTGATTTTAGTCAGTCGTGACATGAAAGGTCAGTCACCTTTCCATCAAATTCATTAAAGCTGAATTCATTAATCGAGGAAGTGACATTTCTGTCCCCGAATTTTAACCCTTCTCTCAAACACGGAATAAGTTCATTATCCAACAGAATTACTTATTATTTGTCACATTTTGCACTGAACCCATGAAGTCGGTGTTAGTGACGCATCCATCCGCAATTTAAACTCTTGTTAGGGTTCCGCAGTAACCCCGGACTTCATAATTGGGGAACTTTAATCACCCACGGACCCCGAGTCCACAGGTGGGGTGCAGTGAGCTTGACGAGCGATGCCGGTTTATTTTGTGAGTATTTAAACACATTTAATTCTAGAATCTAACAGTTTTGTAATGGCTTATGTGGTTCGAATAAACACACCAATCGGTTAATTAATTCTTTGGTTGATTGCCGTGAAGCAGCAGTGCTTGCACTGTTGTGTTTCGGCGTGGAGAGTAAGACAGCCGGTGAAATTACTGGCACTTGAGGTATCCCATCTTAGGCCTCTAGGTTGGCAACGCATCTGCAATACCCCTGGTGTTGTAGATATTTATGGGCGGTGGTGATCCTTACCATCTGGAGATCCACTGGCTCGTTAGCCATCCAGTCGAATATAAAAAAAATATTATTCCTCCTGTCCAGCGGTGGTGTAGCGGTGGTATAGCACGCAGCACGGATTGCTGAGGACCTGCGATCGATTCCCAGCGATGTTCTCTTTTTCTGGTTTTTCTGTGCATCCATGTCTCAGTTTGTATTTTCGATGTTATCACTGTATCAAAATGCGGCATAACCTACCATGTCATCACGCCATCAAGCTAAAGCCTTATACCCCGGATAACTCCACCTTCACCGCTCCATCATCCCCGGACACTCAATACGACCGTTTTCACGGTATTAAAAATTGTTTACGACGACAACGACACGCCTTCGGTGCGCTGTAAAAAACCCTAATTTCCTGCACCCTTTCATTTATAACCCGGCAATCTGGAGGCCCTGTAGCTTATTTATGGGGGTCCCGGGCCTGATGGGCGGGAGTCAGAATGCGTAATGATAAAGGCTGTAAAAAACTGAGCAGACCGGCGGCTAGAAGCAGGGACGTTTTTAAGGCTGTATTGTCCAACACGCGGACGCTCGTGATAGCTATAAAGTATCTTTCTATCCTCATCCAATTCAATTTAACAGAAAGAAATGATAAAAGCGATTGTAATTTGGAGTGTTTTAGACACTATGGCCGCTGAACGAGTTGTGCAATATTTTCAGAAAGAAATCATAGCACATGTTAAATATTTTCTACATAATATCTATGTGATGTACAGTCAAGGGCAAAGATATCGACACAGCCAAAGTTGCATAAATATGTATACACGGCCTTAATGTTAAGTGCATAAAGTCGCGTATACATATTTTTGCAACTTTGGCCGTGTCGATATCTTTGCCCTTGACTGTACAACAAATAGTCATTGTACAGACGCCATGAAATATTTCGGAGCGGCCAAGGTGATCAAAAATGTCGAAACATGAACTCTACTCTAATACCTTAATAATAGAGTGCATGTTCTAATATTTTTGACCACCTTGGTAACTCTGAAATATCTGATGGCGACTGTACTATGTATGTATGTAAACTCTTTATTTTACAAAAGAAAAGAAACATAACACAATTGACAAACTTCTATGACATCGCGTTGCTATACAAGGGATTCAATTCATTCATGAAACTTACGAGCACGTTCTACGGTGGGTCATGAATTAAAATATGTGAACCACGGTTTAAAAATTAGGAATTAAATGATAAAGAAAGGAGACAAACGTAGTACATTGTGAAGGCTTTCGTTGGTGTATTGTGCGCAATTCAAAGGATTAGTAAGGGCTCCAACATTAGGGCGACATCGCGGGAGCACGATGAGCAGTGCTTGCGGCGCCAGTAGGTATAGGCTGTCCGTAAGATTTGGTAATCAAAATTGCGTGCACTTGATGCGACGAACTGAACTTGAACATGACGGCGCTCTAGTTAGAATGTATAGGTACACTGTGCCCTAAAATTAACGATAGTGAGATTACTTACAAGAAAAAACGTCCCTTGTAAATCATCATCATTATCATCAGCCGGAAGACGTCCACTACTGGACAAAGGCCTCCCCCTTAGAACGCCACAATGAACGACAACTCGCCACTTGCATCCACCGGTTTCCCGCTACTCTCACGATGTCGTTAGTCCACCTGGTGCGAGGCCTGCCAACGTTTCGTCTTCCGGTTCATGGTCGCCAATCGAGGACTTTTCTCCCCCAACGGTTATCTGTTCTTCGAGCCTGGCTGCCCATTGCCACTTCAATTTGCATATTTTTCCAGCTATGTCCCTTGTAAATGTTTTTCAGGTTTTTTATAATCGTCCGTGCCTAATGTAAAGGTGTGACTTCATCTTAAATCAAAAATTCCGAGAAAAATCTTTATAACCATCTGCTGAAATATTTCGGAGTAGTTTAAAAATTATCGAAATGCCTTCAATTCTAAGATTCAACTAAATCGTCAAATAACACAAGTTAAATAATGACTAAATAACCTGTTTGTGACTCATTATCATAGTTTAATATTGAACAAATTTAACCGTTCCATGCGCCATTTTTTTCGACAGCGCAATTTAGCGTGAGACGGCGGGATGACTTGGACGCATATCAAGTAGAGTGGCAGGAGCACGCTCTCGACTGGGACGAATTGCCGAAAAAAGGAGAGGCCTTTGCCCAGCAGCGAGAAACTTTAACAAGCTAAAACAAAATTAGCGTGACATTTCAACCGCCCGTCTGTACCGGCCTCATATCCCACATTCCATGTAGAGCAACTTTACGAGTGTTAGTTCGCCTGTATGCCCGTCTCGATGATATTTTATCATCGTCTGCGATCCTGCCCTAATACTCGAGGTACCCCCTTATCTCGCTGTGCAGGACAGGTCACAGTTTTATGACAACGGCGTAGCAGGTTGTTGGCCTTGCTCGTAAAGAAATTTGCGGGGCCGTCGATGGTGTCTTACAGTTCTTTGTTGATAACAATGGGATTTTTGATAACTTGTAGTTAAATATCAATGTTATTTTGTTCAATCGCTACCTACTTTGAACACACACGGAATTGGTAGTTTCGTATTTAACATTGCAGTTTTTTAGGGTTTCGTTCCTCAAAAGAATAAAGCAGCCCCAATTGGGATTATTTTCTTCTCTGTTTGTTAAAATCCTCTTTGAACGGTTGTGTTCAAAACGCGTCATTGTAGTGTGGTGGTGGTGGTAGTGATAGTTGGGTTTGTGTGATTTGTGCGTGTTCTTATGCTTTTCCTAACGCTTTCTAACGCTTAATTTTTAGCATCAGTATTGCCTTTAGTTTCCAAAAAAATTTAACCCTGAGCATCACGTCCTTTAATATGTAAACACCAACCAAAACATTAATAACGCCGAATATTCGCCCTCTGACCTGATACGCTAACACACATTCGTCCGTGATTTTTATCTATGCTATGTATAGAAAATAGATTTAAAAGATTCCTTAAGTTCATATTAAATATAATGACCCGGATAACTCACGTCACGTCGCGCGAGCAGAGCGGCGGCGCGCAGTGCGCGTGTTGCAGCAGCCGCTGAGTCGCGTTGCTCCGAAGACGAAGGGCTACGGATTAGCCCGAAACATGTCGAGCTAAACTCGATTTAAGACGTGAGTTATCCGGGTCATTATATTTAATATGAGTGAGTCTCACGGTAGTTTCATGTTCAAAATTCCTTAAGTTGCCAGATAACACGCAAAAATCTTGTGGTGCCTTAGCGCCATACAACTGTAATATAAGGACATTTGAAAACCGCTTGCGTAAGCGGCCTTGAGTTGCTTTCAGCTAGATTTCGTTTACGAATCTCCGCAGTTCCTATACTACGAAGTGCAAAATTCGAACTTCGTATCTTGCCGTCCCGCTGACACTAATAGGTATTATTTAATACGAGAATGAGAGGGACTGTACGATATGAATTCGATTTACGTAGTAGCCCCCCAGTTCCTTCTCAAATACATGAAGTTAGCTAAACGATTTTTTCGCGACGATAAATTTTTAGAGCAATTCATCCGCTATTCTCAGCTTTATTTTATTTACTCCCCTCTCAATACATTAGGGGGTTTTGGGAACCTCGAGAAAATGGCAGAATTAAAGGGTGACGGGAATTTAAAAAGTTTTTTTTAATGCGGGGCGCGAATGAAAAGGGTTGCGCTTGTTAAATGATTGCTGTTTTTTCTTAATTACAGGCTGACAGAAACAACGTTAATTACTTCGTTAATATATAGGAGCGGATTTATTTGGTTAGTGTTATTTCAAGCGGCGACTTTTGGTTAAATTGTTGTTTGTATGTAAGTCGTAAATTGCCTTAAAATTTTGCAAAAAGTCTTTTATAAGATAATATGTACAATCTAAATTGCACATAATAAAATTAAAACAAAAATACATGTAGATGGGTACACGGAATGAAATACAAAAATAGACAAACAGTGAAAATTATGTGCGGTAAAAAACAGAAATATGCAAAAATATGCAATTAAATAGAAAATCATAACATTATTGTCATCAAATAAACAGACACTTAATCCACCTGTAACAGACAAAATATAAAATTTGACACAAAAGCGGATACAGTCTCGCCTCAGGTGTCAGTGCCAGGCCACAATTTAAAATTTTAACATAGCATGAGAGTCATGAACACTACATCAGGTCATCCTTCATCCACTATTACCTCTCATATTTCGTTTTCTAGATTTTTTTTACCGTACAACGGCAAAAACTACTAGACACTGGCAAAATTGACCTCCAATGGACAGAGCCATATTTTTTTAAAGAAACAACAACAACACATCATGAATAGCAAAACAAATCTAGATCTATTAAAAACGCTTTGTAGAGGCACCAAAACATGTTTACTAGTCCATTTACCATGAGAAAATTCTTCGACATAAACTCGAAAAATGTAGGCATAAGATTGTTTTCTAAACCTCATTGCAATTGTGAGCGCATTGAACAATACAGCCTTGAAATATTGCCCAAAAGAAGTTAGCCACAAACGCTAGTACCGTTTCCATGGACTGTCTATTGTAGATTTTACTTCCTTTAATCCCGTTATTTTGTGACCTACATTTCATGGCTCAGAATTTCCTATTTGTGTCAAAGCTGGCAGCGTTGTTGACATGACGGCTGCCCATATAACTTACGCGATGTAGCGCAGATTTGACGCGGCTACGTACAGTACGTCACTTCAGTTTTATAGAAGCGTTTTTTTTTATTTCGTTTTTTTTTTAACTTAGGTCTTAATCGTATTAAGAAATGACCTTTCTATTACAAATTTTATACCATTTAAGTATACGCATATGGCATATATCTATTCAACGAGGAATAGCATTTTGAGAATAGGTATGCGGTAATTTATATTTAATTTAATTTAGTTTTAAGCGATGAATTTATAATTTAGTTTTAAGCAATTAATTTGCTTTAGTTCATTGATATGGACCTCCGCAAAGTAACGCCTGATTCAATAAATTAGTTTACATACTATCGCACGAATAATCATTATAAAATGGCTCTACCATAAGTAAATGAACAACTGCAGCGTACCCGCCCGAAATTCAGCCCCGTGTGTTTGCAAAGCCAAGTGCTGCCCCAGACATGACAGGTCAAAGATAGGCCGCTGAGGCTGACGGCTGATAGCGCGTCAAACGGACGCGCCGTCTGATAACGTGACGTTGCGCCGTATTTTTACAGCCTTTTACTTTTTTAGATGAAAGAATTTCGGTTAAGTTTTTGTGGTTGTTTTTTCTTGAGTTCAGTAGGTAGATACTGAAAAACATTGTAATGGTAACATGTCATTGATTTAAAAAAAACCGGCCAAGAGCGTGTCGGACACGCTCAAAATAGGGTTCCGTAGCCATTACGAAAAATATAAGTAATATTTTTCTAAGGATTTCGTATTTTATACGGAATCTTCCAAGTTTAGGCTGCTATTTACTCTTAAACTACTAATAATACTTAGCCGTTATAGTTTTCCTTGTAAGTTTGATATACTTACTACCATCCTGATTTTTTCAAATTTTTCCACCCACCAGTTTAGATTTTAGAGGGGGGGGGGACGCCCGATTTAAATGAAAATTTGCACTTTAAAGTTGAATATTTCGCAAACCCCTAATGGTTTTTAAAGACCTATCCAACGAAACCCCACATTATGGGGTTGGATGAGAAAAAAAACACCCCCACTTTACGTCTATGGGAGGTACCCTAAAAAAATTTTTTTTTTAATTTTTATTGTACTATTTTGTCGGCATAGTTTATATATATTTGTAAAAAATACAGCTTTCTAGCATTGATAGTCCCTGAGCAAAGCCGCGGACAGAGAGACAGACAGACAGACAGACATGGCGAAACTATAAGGGTTCCGTTTTTGCCATTTTGGCTCCGTTACCCTTTTCTGTGAAGCATATGGGTTGCATTACTAGATTTATTAAAATAATTAAATAAAGCGTAAATTGTGAAGAATTCTAATCTTCACAGAATGAAATACAACTTGAACCGTCTACATCATAGGTTTCAAAGTCAAATGAAGGACATTGCTCATTTTCCAAGTAATAAATTTATTACACTATATTAAAATTAATTACCTACAAGAAACGTTATAGTACAATTACTTGGAGTTAACACTTGACAGATGGGCGTGCCTTCAGTCAATTTTCAACTTCGACGTCATACAAATAAAGCCATTTTTAGTATACCCACGTTTACAGATTATGTAAAAACTATTTTATTTGTATGACCTCAAAGTTGAAAATTGACTGAAGGCACGCCCATCTGTCAAGTGTTCATCATCATCATCCCAGCCTATATACGTCCCACTGCTGGGCACAGGCCTCCTCTCAGAACAAGAGGGCTTGGGCTATAGTTCCCACGCGGACAAGCGCTCAAGCGCGCTGTCAAGTGTTAACTCCGAGTAATCGTACTGTAGCATTTTTCTTAAAATGGTTTCCGATTTATGTATTTATGTAAACTCTTAATTGTACAAAAGAAAAGAAACAAAATACAATTAACAAACTTCGAGATACTTGTACAAAGGCGGACTTACTGAGAAGGTAGGTAAGACTTAATAGAGGTTCTAAAAATTAGACAACCCTAATTTATTGAGTTACTCTACCAATGAGCGGAACCCGCAGTCTCGCCGTCCCCAGTGTATCCAACAGCCAACACAAACTATTACTCCCAAGTTTGACGCAGTTGCGTAGACGGCGCTTCTCGTTAATTTCTCTACTCAAACAAAAAGTTAGTTTCTTCACGCTCACCACATAAATTCACCCAGCGTGTATTGTTTTAATCTGTGAGTTCACAGAGCCATGGGTTGATAAGACTAGCCTGCGCATTGAATAGGTCAGATTTAGAAGTCTTGTTGCTTAGTTTTTAATACCACGAAATTATTTGCGGTAACTGGCACTTAGTTAGTTTTGGTGGATTGAAACAACATCGTGACGAAACCTAAATACACCTGCAAACTATGCCCTCTCGTTCATGAAAAAAGACCTGGTTCTAGAAGTGGGTCTTATTATAGGTCAGAAATTCTTCATAGTTTGAAAAAAAAACAGAGATTTTTTTAACTTTCCATTGATCTATCAACTTTAAAGGTGACAATGTGTATTATTACGTTGTTTTACTAACAAATGTCAATATATCAGATTTATTTATTTATTTAACCGAGCACTTTGTACTTTTTTCTTAGAAGCAAGCTTTGCAAACATGCCAGCAAGTAGCCATAAGATTTGCATAAGTAGATTTGAGTCATTTGCGCAGGTCACTCTTATTAGACCACGTTTATAACTTTGTATGGGATATGTTGGTTTGTTGCCGCATACAAATTATTTATTATAGCTAACGCAGCGGAGAGGTTGCTGTTGCTACGGCTAACTTACCTTAGAATTTAGTGTTACAGTTCATACGAATCTTAACAGTTGCTGTACAGTCTTACGTTTAGTGAGGGAGCGAAACAAAGGTCTCTGAAAAGTCTCTTGTAATTGAGCATGAAACTGCCGAAATACTTACTCATATTAAATGAGATA
This sequence comes from Choristoneura fumiferana, assembly GCF_025370935.1. Lineage (NCBI taxonomy): Eukaryota > Metazoa > Arthropoda > Insecta > Lepidoptera > Tortricidae > Choristoneura > Choristoneura fumiferana. Next base: position 5,519,459 of record NC_133478.1, read on the forward strand.
AATCCGGATAACTACTGGAAAACATACTTAAAGGAATTTGAAGATTTTTTTCCGAAACATGCATAGTCCGCATTGACTACAGACAAGCTAACCGGGAAATTGTTCCAGAAAATATTATCACGAAATGCGCCAGCAAAAATAATATCACCGGGAAGTAAGCGAAAATAATATCATTGTTGCACTTGCAGCTGCATTTAGGTCAACGAGATCCTGTACTTGCTAAACTGCAGCAGACGCGGTTTGTTGGGTAGGTCGTTATGAATTTTGTGTTTTGTCGGTTTATCTACCTATCTGTTTATAATTTTAATGCCTTGTCTTTAAGACTAGATATCCTATCCTAATGTTTATCTTACTTAATGTTATAATTATCTATAAATGAGAAAGTTGTCACGATGTTTGGAAGATACTCGATCATGCCAAAGTCGTTTGCCATCCAGTCGAATAAAAAAAAAAGTCAAATTGGCCTACCGAATTATTTCAAAATCTAGCCATGAAAATTTACTAAGACAATGAACTGAAACAATTACTTTGCCCACCCGCGACCTTATGATAGAAGGTAACTCCTGATTCAATAAATTATTTTCAGAGACGCTTTTCTCGGTTATCAATTTCTCAACTTGATTTAAGGTAGTGTGGCTTCATTTTTCAATAGCCAATTACGCTGTCTGGCCCACAGCTGGGCGTCTGCACGTGATTGTGTGCCGCGGCCGATACAATACCGTTATAAAAGCCCGCGGGCACGTGTTCGCGACACGCACGGTCTAGATGTTATTATCTTAACTCAGACCATCGCTGGCCCTAGGGTAGAGCAAGGAGAGCTGACAGGGACGCCATTTTCCAGTTTCCAGTACAAAATGAAATTTTCAAGGCACTTTTTAAGCGCGAAAGCGACGACAAACTCGCTCTACCTTAATCAAGGGCTAGAGCCGACACTGGTTGTTAGTGTGAAATTCCAAGGGGGAAGCCTGATCAAGGGCTAGAGCCAGCGATTACTTTGACACATTCTTTTCCTAATATCTAAGTGTACAGTCACGCAACAACTCCAATATCAGACAACAAAGTGTGCATAAATATCTGATACGCCTCTATTTCTAAGGCTGTCAGGGCGCATCAGATATTTTAACACGTTCCTATGTAGCAGATATTAATGCAGGTGACTGTACAGAGTCTACTGAAGTCACTATATAGACTAGGATCTTTTTGTCCCTCTATCCTCACTGCAGTTGGTTCCAATACAAGTAGCTTTTTCATTTAATTTCCGTCTATCAGTGCAACGCTACGAGATTTACTTACGTTTCACTACCGAAGCTCCAGTTAACTTTCGTCAGCAATTTTCCAGACAACTATGACATCGAGGCTTTCAAGAAACGGGCTTATACTTTATTTAAAAGCCGGCAAACGACCAGTGACTCTCGTTGAGACATTGGTACTCGTGGGCGGTGATCATTTCCCATCAGAAGTAGCACGCACGTTTTCCTTCGTCCCATAGTAATAAAAAATCTCCCGAACAATGTAAAACATCTACATACCATTCACGGAAAACAAAAGAACTCCAAATGAACGGCGCAGACAAAACGAAAGCATCAATATTCTTCAATTTCCACGTCGGATCACTCGAGAGACGGCTGGCAAGTATTTCTATTTATCATTCACAGGAACAGGGACCGCGGGCCATCCATTACGTCTTGCACTCGAGAGCCAATCGGAAATTCAATTTCCGATATGATGCGATTCACTAAGAGATTGGTTAAACAGAACTGATGCGGCGGACGCTCATTGCGATTTATTCGACGTGTGAAACGAAACTTTATTTCTGGAATTATAGAAAGTGATAAACTGTGAAGAGTTTTGAGTGCTCCATTTTCATCTATAATCAGGTTTTTATTTTTATTCAGTAGCTTTAAGTTTGCCTTTGTGCTGTGATAGGTGTACTGCCTTTTCGGCGAAATATGTTTCGCCAAATTTCACTTAGCAACCAACCTTTCGCCAAAGTTTCATTTGGCAAACTAATATTTGGCATAACTTTACTTCACATTTTTTTTATTTCGCAACATTTTTGCATTACAAAATTTTACTTCATCACACATTTATGTGGCAAATAAATATGTAGCAAATGATTGGCTTAGGCAAATAACAAATTGTCAAATAACATTTGGGCAATTTTTTACATTGCAAAGTTATACTTCAATTTGATTTGTGCGAGCGAGCGAAGCGAGCGAGCAAGACGGTTCGGAACAGAAGCGACTTGGATACTTTAGGTTCAGAAGGCTAAGGCGGGAGCTACGCTCCGCTTCGCTCCCGCCTTAGCCTTCGATGTTAGTTTTTTTTTTATAGCAGCCAGGATAAATGACACTAGAAAAGTAGGTTGGATGCCATTAAGGTATGCCAATCAATACATTTGACGAAAACATAAATGACATCTTAAAAAAAAACCAGGTCATAATTTGCATAATAATAATTTATCGAATCATTAGTTGGGAAATGATATCAGTGCGAAACGTTGAGTTGGGAAATAACATTTCACCTAAATAAAAATATGGGATAAATAGTTTGGGAGTTAATAATTTGCTAAATAATTTTCGCCGATACATTAGTAAACCGCTGTGATAATGTACCTAGAGAGAGACTAGGTGTTATTTAAAGGTGAATATTCAAAATGTACTTATGGTGGATTGGTATGGTGGACTTTGCAATATTGCTGTGGGAGGGAAACCTTTTTTTTAACATGAACTTTATTCAACGATATTTCAAAAATTATAAAGTTTTCATACGAAATTTCATCCCTTGAAGGTAATTATTTTTTATTACAAATAAAATAAGAATAATTCGATATTTGTGACCTAAGCATTTAAATTTGAATTTCTGTTTTTAAAATTATTTCTGGCTTTCAAGTTCCATACAAAACTACACCCCTTTTATTAGCCTTATATTCACTATTCCGTGAGAATTTCTCAAAAGCTGTCTTTATTCCTTGTCTTACTGTAAATATTCCCTCTAAGTATAAAATTTCGGCTTATAACTAGACCCAGGGTTTTGCGCTAGGTTTTGATAAGTAGTATTCGGAATAGACAGAGTAAATTTACATACGCTAAGCTAGCGGGAAGAAGTAATAATGGACTTGTTAATACCACCTAATATAGATATCATCATCATCATCCCAGCCTATATACGTCCCACTGCTGGGCACAGGCCTCCTCTCAGAACAAGAGGGCTTGGGCAGTAGTTCCCACGCGGGCCCAGTGCGGATTGGGAACTTCACACGCACCATTCAATTGCTTCGCAGGTTTGTGCAGGTTTCCTCACGATGTTTTCCTCCACCGCAAAGCTCGTGATAAATTTCAAATGTAATTCCGCACATGAATTTCGAAAAACTCAGAGGTGCGAGCCGGGGTTTGAACCCACGACCCTCTGCTTGAGAGGCGATAGGTCAAACCACTAGGCCACCACGGCTTTTTATAATATAGATATATTAATAGGAAACGGAACACTGTCGCAAAAAAGTTTATATTCGTAAAAAAATATCAAAACTTAAGTTATGGACATACGAGTAGATATCGATACCGGAGGCAGAGATAAAGCGCGAAATCATTACTCGCAATTCATACGAAGTTATAATTCATGAGTTCACCGGTAACATCAACACCGGTTTGCAACTGAAATTTCCTTTATTAATCAGCTAAGATTCCAATTTGATATAATCACGTAGCATGCCACGTTACGTAAACGTAACTTAAAGAAGTAGATGTACTTTATTGGACATCACCCTAATTAAGACGAACTAAAAACGGATTTGACTTCAGAATCCGACGCAGAACTCCGGTAATAGGATCTGAATACGACATTTGATAACTTCCCTTTATAGAAATCTTCTCGTGTCATTTTCTTTCGGCCAGGCTTTGGGCGGCCCCCAGGTCTTTTTAGCGGATTTTTACCATCTTCTGTGCGCATTTTTCTGAGGGACTTGGAATCAGCCCCCTTGTCTTTGCTGTTTTTCGGTTGTTGTTTACTCGTGCTGGCATCCTCGTCGAAGTTAGAAGCTCTGGTAGGCGATTTCAACTCTCTTAATGCTTGCCTATATGCAAATGAAAGTATTGAAAGTTTAGATTTAGAAGAGTGCATTTACAAGTTTTCGTGTTTGACGGCCAACAAATAACACGAATAATAAAATGTTGCACACAAAATTGATGCCATGTTCAAGGATTTACGTCAAAAACGTGCCAGTTACGTAGAAAGTGGCGCCCTTAATTTATACCACTATGTGGAAATCTATGGAGCATCAACAAGACAGCCCTAGACGCCTATGGCGTATATACAGCTCACAAGTTACTGACTGAATGGCTGACTGTTCTGACACACCCTGAATCGCTGAAGACTTGATACTTGGCAGACGTTTTCCTAGAGGATAATAGCGATTTATCATCATCATCCCAGCCAGTTTTCGTCCCACTGCTGGGCACAGGCCTCCTCTCAGAATGAGAGGGCTTAGGCCGAAGTTCCCACGCGAGAGTGCGGATTGGGAACTTAACACATACCATTGAATTACTTCACAGGTGTATGTAGGTTTCCTCACGATGTTTTCTTTTATCGTAAAGCTCATGGTAAATTTCAAATTATGGTAAGTTTAAAAAAAAGCCGTGGTTGTGTTTGACCAATCGCCTCTCAAGCAGAGGTTCGTGGGTTCAAACCCTGGCCCGCACCTCTGAGTTTTCCGAAATTTATGTACAAAATTACATTTAGAGATTTATGTAAAAGGATTTTTTGAAAATCGTCACGGGATAGAGACTTAGTTAATTGCTTGATGTTCTTACGGGTATGGAGCCCCGGGATAAAAACAGTCTGATCTATTAGCTAGTCGTGTTGATAAAAAGGGCTTTAAAGCTAGAAACCCACTGACAGCGGCGGCGGAGCGCTGCGGCGCGGTGCGAAGGCGATACCGGTTGTAATATTCGAGCTAACATGAAAGAGGGCACACAGAATACCGCGCGGGAAATAATCGTGGCGCGGTATTCTGTGTTGCCTCTTTACCTTATGAAAACCTAAACTATTCGTTTTACATAAAGAGTCTAGAGCTGTCTCGTCGTTACTATCGAGGCGGTCCAGTTTCGATTATTTACACTAAAGCTACTGTACGACGACCAACCGATAGGTAGTGTCTTCAACCTCGACATTGGCGGAATCATTGATAGTATCGATGGAGCTTAATATATATTAAATATTGATATTTTAAATATTGAATGGATTATCTACCTGATATTATCAGCGGAGTTATATCTCGATAAATCTTTTGTGTTATCGGAATCTCTTATAGGACTATCAACGCCTCTTGATCGGATCCCAACCTGTTCCGTCACAGTACCGGCATCTTTATTGTGGATGAGTTCTCTAATATTTTGGGATTTTTGGGTGGTATTTAAAGGACTTGACACTTCCACAGATCTGATTCTATTTTTCTCGTTGCCTTGTGAGCTTCGTGCTTTTGTCTCATCGTCCATCAAGTCGAATAAACTAAGTGAAATAACTTGTTGTGGGAAAGTAAAAAAATAACTTGTTGTCTCGTAAAATTATCAAAAAGTGACAATTTAGACGTTTGTCAAAATAAAATACAGAAGATTCGACTCTATGGTTTTACCTCGGACCAAAGTTAAAAAGTGTATAGTTAATTTTCGAAAAATACAGTTCGGTCCACCAGATGCCAATTTTTCATTAACTCACATATTACATCAATCAGCTTCGGAACGACGGCACCGAATAAGATAATTATTTTTCACGACACTTGTCGAAAATATGGCCATAGATAACCTAAATTCAGTACCCAAAACTGCCTATTATGTACATTTAACAGCTGACTCATTTATGGCTCGCAAAACAGGACAACAATATTTTTACCGGACGCGCTGAAATGACAATCAGACCAATCTAATGTAATCGTCTGCTACATATTAAATTAGATTAGATTATTTTTTTTAGAAAAATATGGCTCTGTCCATTGGAGGACAATTTTGCCAATGTCTAGTAGGTTTTGCCGTTGGACGGTAAAAAAATCTAGAAAACGATATATGAGAGGTAACGGTGGATGAACAATGACAGCCCATATGAAATTAAATTTACCAATGAGAATCCGTCATTTTTGACTTTTATGAGGTGTTTTTTTCTTCAACGCATAGTATGCACAAAATGCTTGAATTTTTTTAAGTATGAAAAAACGCCACAGCATCGATCGCAGCAATGGCAGGTCGGGAGGATGATGTTTTTATTTTTTAAATATGTGGGTGGGTACTGGCCACTGAGAACGAACTCAAATTAAAAATGTAAAGAAAAACTAGAATCAGCGGGAGGGGTGACACTATTTACTGGCTCAGATAATACCGACATGGAAATACCGACCCGATTATTCGTGTACAGTCACGTCTAAAAGTATGTATACACAAAAAAAATTGAAAAATATGTAGCCACACATTTTCATCATAAATATGTATCTATTACTGACACCAAAAAATTGTATTCATTAAACTGTTTCAGTATTATGTAATCACAAAATGCTTCAGAAAGTTGCATACTTAAATAAATTCCATTTAAATGTATCCACCTCGTAGGCAAAAATAAGTATACATGAATGGGTTCCATATACATATAACCACACCAATTTGGCAAATATTTGTATACGCCGTTTGATTCATAAATATGTATCCAGACTGCAACAACAAACCTTGTCTGACTGGCATAGAATCGTAAGTTGTATATTTAACTGATTTGACAATTCACGAAAACAGTGCGGACTTGTCACTGCATACGTCTATCTCACGATTATTCTATGACGCACTTGACAGTCCTTAGATTGAATTGACTTGTAAATATTGAGTATTTCAGTTTAGGGTCATTCTCAGAAAGGTGCACTAAGCATTTTTTGGATTTATTTTAATTATATTGTTAATTGTCAGTGGTTTGTTGTTGCAAATTATAGATGCTTCAGTGGATCTGTCCTCAGTGGATGACCCGAACAACTTGATCGCTTTGGCTTAGTCGATATTAATGACCACTCTGGACGTTTTCAAGTATTTGGTGATCTTGATGGTGTATAAAAAATTAAATATATCCATACCAAATTTCATCCAGCTCACTCCAGTCAGTTCATCCCCCATTTTCTCCCCTTAAGGGTTGCTTTTGGAGATAAAAACTAAGTACCCTATGTTCAGCCCCTTGACAGTCGAAACCAGTCGGTTTCGACGTGATACCGGAACAGACAGAGTTACTTTCAATTCATCACTCCATAGTATAAAACAAAGTCGCTTTTTTTGTCTGTACGCTTAGATCTTTCAAACTACGCAACGGATTTTGATGCGGTTTTCACAAATAAATAGTGTGATTCACGGTGTCTATGTATACCGTAACCGTGTTGTGCCGGAACGGGTCACCAGTATATAATATTATTTTAATGGAGTATGGATTCGTAGTATGTATGTCCCTGCCCGCATGCAGGTTACGAAAGAGAAGGACATGTAATCTTAACAAAACAGTAATTCTTCAAAACGAATCAAAATATCAAATCGTGTTTACATATTTATGAATCAAACGGCGTATACAAATATTTGCCAAATTGGTGTGGTTATATGTATATGGAACCCATTCATGTAGGTATACTTATTTTTGCCTACGAGGTGGATACATTTAAATGGAATTTATTTAAGTATGCAACTTTCTGAAGCATTTTGTGATTACATAATACTGAAAAAGTTTAATGAATACAATTTTTTGGTGTCAGTAATAGATAAATATTTTTGATACAATGTATGACTACATATTTATGCAACCTTGTTTTTGTATACATATTTTTAGACGTGACTGTACACGCCCATACAAACTCGTGTCAAACTGACATGACTTTCTAGCGGCGTGCGGCTGTGTCATACGGCGGGAGCAACGCAGTCTTTGGATTGCTATTCTTTGTTTTGTGATAAATGTTTTTTATTTCCTCGCAGTGGTCGTGAAAAGCACAATGCTTAGTCTCGGCCAAAAGCGCAATAGGAGATAAAATCGTATTATCGAAGGCCTCTCCTTCGGGTCGACCTTCAAACTAACTCGTTCATCTATTGCTTAATTTCCAGCCTCTACAAAAATGTACTATTTTTGCTGTGTTTCTTATTATCAGGCAGGACAAGGTTTGTGCATAATAAAATAAAATAAAAAGACTGGAACGGAGGCGAAGCCGCGGGCAACAGCTAAGTGTCTAATATTTTTTACTGTTATTCAGTTAAAAAATCTACAAAAGAGTGTGAGAGGTAATAATGTTTTTTTTTTTAATTTCGACGTACCTAAAACGTACTTACTATTTCTAACCCATTGCTAACAAGTACAGTCCACTGCATTAATATCTGCCATAGCGCAGCATGCAAAAATATCTGACTCGTCCTACCGGCCCTGGAAATAGAGCCGTATCAGATATTTATGGACGTTTTGACGTGTCAAATATTGGTGCTGGTGACTGTACCTATCAAATTAAATAAATAAATAATAATAAATATCATGGGCACTTGACACCAATTGACCTAGTCCCAGACTAAGCAAAGCTTTTACTATGGATACTAGGCACCGGATAAACATACTTATATATTTATCCATACGTATGTATTTATCCAAATACATACTTAAATAGATATTAAACATCCAAGACTCGGGTCTTCTATTGCTTAATTTCCAGCCTCTACAAAAATGTACTATTTTTGCTGTGTTTCTTATTATCAGGCAGGACAAGGTTTGTGCATAATAAAATAAAATAAAAAGACTGGAACGGAGGCGAAGCCGCGGGCAACAGCTAAGTGTCTAATATTTTTTACTGTTATTCAGTTAAAAAATCTACAAAACGAGTGTGAGAGGTAATAATGAATGTGATTTTTTTTAATTTCAACGTACCTAAAACGTACTTACTATTTCTAACCCATTGCTAACAAGTACAGTCCACTGCATTAATATCTGCCATAGCGCAGCATGCAAAAATATCTGACTCGTCCTACCGGCCCTGGAAATAGAGCCGTATCAGATATTTATGGACGTTTTGACGTGTCAAATATTGGTGACTGTACCTATCAAATTAAATAAATAAATAATAATAAATATCATGGGACACTTGACACCAATTGACCTAGTCCCAAACTAAGCAAAGCTTGTACTATGGATACTAGGCACCGGATAAACATACTTATATGTATAAATACATACTTAAATAGATATTAAACATCCAAGACCCGAGAACAAACTTGTTATTCACACAAATATCTGCCCCGGCCGGGAATCGAACCCGGGACCTCAAGCTTCGTAGTCAGGTTCTCCAACCACTTGGCCATCCGGTCGTCTGAAGAATTGTCGTTACTCTTTCTATTGGTAATTGGTACTTCAGTTTTCCCACCATTTCAATAACAGTATAAACTTTTTATCATTTTTTTTTACTTTCAATATAATTCATTTTGCAAAAACTGATTTACAGCCAAAATAAATAAACAAACTAACGACAAATAGTAAAAAAAACTCTGTTACACTAACCCTCGTGTCAAGGAACTCATTATACAAAATACAAAAAAAGTAAATGAAGAATCGTGAGACCGGGGCATAAAAAAATAAATTAGTAGACAACGTAGTAGGTGTAGACGCTATATATACCCAGTTAATAATTCAAGCGGCTCGACATAAACCTTGGCTGGCAAGCTTAGAGAAGCATTTCATTTCTGCAGGTACGACACACAAGGGAACAATGTTTAATAATTAGCTTTATAATTTAGCACAAATTCTTGCACCGACAGGCGGACTTAAGGCTGAACCAGCTAAATTAGCCCAGGCTTTATTGCCTGGTAGGTGAGTTATGCGAAGTGGGTGATCCGTCTAATTTTGTAAATGAGCGAGCGTTGTTCGCGACTGATGGTGGCTGTTCTAAATTAGTTCGGGCTGTTATTTTGTTATGACTGAAGCCTCAAATGGACTTGCGTCTTTATAAGGGCGTAGGGAAGGGAAACTCTAAGGTTGTTTGGTGAGTGGTGAAAGGGGAAAAGCGACTAGGCGTGATCACAACTTTTACAAAGTTTTATTAAATTTGCAACGTTCATATGTTTCTTTGTTTGTAAGTATGTAGGTACATAAGTAGCGTTTCAACCAGAGACATAGGTACGAGGATGTGTTGCGAGGAATATGTTTTTCATTAACCAATAGAAACGCTTCATTTACCTCGCCTCGCTCCGCTCAGCTGTTTCCACCAGAGACGTGCTGTGCGAGGATGTGTAAATGAAGCGTTTCTATTGGTTAGCGAAAAACACATCCCTCGCGACACATAACACATCCCCGCACATTATTGGTGGAAACGCTGCTTAAACCTTTGGTTCCAGAATTTGCCAACCATTTTTCAACATGTATATCCGATAACAATAGAATAATCTGGTAGCGAAAGTCTGATGTTCCGGTCAGTTCGTCTCCGCTGGACGGAACTTTTCAAAGGTCAATGGCATAGGCTTGAAAGGTATGACATAATACCTAATATGTAATTTGGATAATACAAGTACAGTCAACTTCATAAATAAGTGATCATTTCTGCACCTTGTCGCTATCAGTCGTTAGACAATTTCGTATGGCTTTTCAAACATGACGTTAAAGTGACAAGGTACAAAAGTGATCACATTAACATCCATTCAACCGTATGCTAGATCTTGTGACATGAAGAAAATAATATTCATTTTATTTTATTTAACTTAACATTAACACTCGTACATCTTAATTTTGGGGGCTCAAACTTTGATATACATAATTTGTTAAAAAGCTTGTATTTAAAAATGTTTATTTAAACAAACTTAGTATCATACAAATGGAGATAGTGAAAACTAAACTTATTAAAATGCAAATTAGACGAAAGCTGGATCTGTAGGAAGCGAGGGCAGTTGTGGATCGGATCAGGTACAGAACGGTTGCATGTTGCGCCCCGTGGGTTTTCCATCCAGCGTTTAAAACGCTCTTTTTGATTGCTGTTTAGTTTACAATCCGGAGCCGTATTTCCAAACGCTTCTGATGCCCGCGATCGCAATCAAATGACAGTTTTTGTGTGCGAAATCTGTCATTTGATTGCGATCGCGAGCGTCATTAACGTTAGGCAATACGGCCTCGGGTTTACAATCCCTGTTTACAATCAAATCCAGTATTTTTACATATTATTTGCAAAGTAAAACCATAGGTAAAACTAACCTAGCTGATAGTTATAGTTAGTTAAGATTTCTTAGGTAAATTCTTTTTGTTTTTATATGTATTTAAAAAAAAAGGTTGACGGCCTAAGTTGAAGTTGGGTTGGTTGAAGGTCAAAGGTTGACTGGTAGAGATCCCTGCAGGGATAAGTTCGCCTTTGTACTTAACAGTTTACTTTTTTATTTAACCTTTTTGTTTTTCCTTTTTGTACAATAAAGAGTATAAACAAACAAACAAATAAATAAACTAACTTTATATATGAAAGTAACTCTATGTATGTCCTGTCTATCCCATCTTTTACCTCTTTACTCTTAAACCGCTGAACCAATTTGGACGAAATCTGGTACAGACATAGTGTGAAATTTAGGCAAAGATGTAGAATAGTTTCTATCCCCGGAACGGAGTCGCGGGCAAGAGCTAGTGAAATTATAGTTCTAATATATTTTTACGAGCACGTTGCGTTCGTTCAATATTTTAAAACAATGTTTACAATTAAATGATATTGTAACGGATAACTCACGTCTTAAACCGAGTTTAGCTCGACATGTTTCGGGCTATTTCGTAGCCCTTCTTCTTTTTCTTTTTGGTTTAAGACGTGAGTTATCCGTTACAATATCATTTAATATGAGTGAGGCTCACGGTAGTTTCATGTTCAAAATGTTTACAATCTTTATTATTTTCATTTATTTTATTTCAGAATTTCCAAGGGTCCCGGAAAATTGATACCAGGGGAAATACCAGAGTTCACATACGTAAAAAATAAAAACTACATAAGCGAGCGGTGGAAACGCCCGTGCGCTGACAGTAGTAAGGCTGTGTCCACAACGCCCCATCTGCGCGCCGTTCTCATAATGGAATTGGCTGTTTATTCGGGACCGTGTCGCGTGACGCCACCTTACAATAAATGGAAGTGACACTGTGTTTTTGTTTAGTTCGACGCCATTGTCTGTCTATGGCATAGTAGCTCTAAAACAGATGGACCCATTTCAGTGCAGTTTTTTGACATAAAAGCGCGAGTTTCTTTGCTGTGATTTGTAGCTATATTTCATTATAATTGGTTCAGCCGTTTTTGAGATATTGCATTTGGAATGACAACGTCGGGGGTTTTCTAACATTTCTATGTTTCGCTTTTCCGTTGCTCTGCAGCAAATGTTTCTATGTCAAAAGTTAGGGCCAGTACAACCGGACTGCATTCCAAATGCAATTCAGTCGCAGCAAGTGTGCAGTTGTGCCGACAGCAATGGAACTGCAATGACAACTCATATGGGCAATCGGCTGTTGGCAATTACGTTGCAGTTGGAATGCAGTCCGCCTGTAGGAGCCCTTATACATCTACAGAAATCTTTGGCCCATTGCAGAAGTTTCTAACCCGTGAGAATTTTGCAAAACCTGTCCTTATTCCTTACCTACATCATGATGAGCGTTATGTGAGCTATGTCTTGTCTTGTTAGTTTACTAGTTAAATGCTAATTTTAATTTGTTAGTTTTTTTTTAGTTTTACGGTGAATTGGATGTATATCTGTAATGCCGTGTAAATTTTATGAAATAAATAAATAATAAGGAAAATTTCAGTTTTCTAGGGACAAGAGTTAAAAATCCGTAATAGCTTATATGTATTAGTAGTTTGACCTATGACCTCTCAAGAAGAGTATCGTGAGTTCAAACCTGAAAGACTAGGTTAGCCCTTACGATATTTTCATTTGCCGTAAAGCTCGTGGTTAAAATCAAATGAAATTTAATTTCACACTTCAATTTCAAAAACTCAAGCGAGCCCGGGATTGGACCCACGATAGGCCTTAGATGAAACCACTAGGCTACTAAGAATTCTTTACATAACCTATCCAGTTCAGATTAAACATCTCTGCCGTTTCCGCCCTCTAATACGTCACCTCGATTTATGTGTCGCCTCACTATCGATAGCTCTTTCTTCGATAATTTACGTCCCGTATACGAGTGCTTATTGCACTTAGCCTCTGCTTACCCCTTACTGTATCGGGTGGGGGTTAACTTTTACGCGAGTACTTAAGACATGCGACTTTATTCAATATTTGTGAAAGAAATTCCACTTATTCAGCAACACAAGACACAACAACATTTGGTTGGGGTTTTTGTCTGAGTGCATATAAAGTGGTATTTCCTGGGTTCTGTACCTCAAAAGAAAAAACAAAGGGACCGTTATAGGATCAATCGTGTGTCACAAGCGATTTGCTCCGAAACTACTGGACCAATTGAGTAATTTGGCACTCATAATAATGTAGTTAAGTCGGTAACCCGAAGAAGAACATCTAAATAATTTATTGAATCAGGCGTTACTTTGCGAAAGACCTAGGTCGCCGGTGAGCAAAGAAATTCGTTTAGTTAATTGAAGAACGTCTAACTTTAATAAAATTTATTAAAAATTAATTCGTAAATAAAATTCATTGAATGAATGTTAAACATGGAAGCTACAAAGTTAAAAATATGTATTGTCTTAAGTACATAACAAGTGAAGGGGCAAGTGAAAATTTCGAAAATATTTTTTTTATAATTTTATGTTAGTTTAGAAGCTACTTAAGAAAAAAGAAAAAAATATTTAAATCCGAGTTCGCACCTCTTGAGTTTTTAGAAATTCATGTGCTATTTGAATTTAGCCACATCGAAAAAACGCCGAAACCCTCCCATTCTGAGAGATTATGCCAGTGGGACGTGTGTAGGCTGGGATTTTCAGAAAAACATAATTGAAAGTAAGCTTTACTTAAATACTCCCGTAAATACACAGTATCTACAATTTTAAACACGAGCTTTCTTAAAAATACTTAATACAAACAAAAAGTTGGAAAACCCCCGACTTTGTCACTTCAAAGTTCAATATCTCAAAAACGGCTAAATGGATTTTGATGAAACATGTCTAAGAACCATCGCTAAAAAACTTGATTTCAAATGAAAAAACCGAGAGCTACGGTGCCACAGACAGACACACATAGCGGTCAAACTTATAACACCCCTGTTTTCGCGTCGGGGGTTAAAACATTCCCAACGCCACACCTGCACTTCCATGATCCATAAAGACTATGGTGAAAAAAAAACTCCAAAATGCTTTCTAAAATTTTGAACAAACCCTTGAACGACACCACATCAGAACTTTTCCATTTACAAAATGGACCCATAACGATCATTTGGAACCCAAAACATTCATTACGCAACTCAGGAATGGCAGCGTCATATTTATACACTTTGGTTTTACCCCCACCCCTGGTCATTAAAGATCTCTAAGGGGTCTTAAATATTCCTTATTCCATCCTTCACTCCGATAGCCAGCGAGGAAAATGTTGCCTTTCATTATCTTAAATATCAAGAGATTAAGGCAGCATTCGTGGAATTAATACGTTTTCATTTCACAGACTCTCGAAATTATAAATCTCTATTTTAATGGAATGATGAAAATCAGCATCACAATTATCCACACATTTTTTATGACATAAGGCTACGTGGCATAATAAATTTCCAAAAAATATTACAAACGAAACGGATACAAATTCAGATCTATTGTCAAGAAGACATATCTAAGGCGTATTATAAAGTTAATGATTATATCATGGACAAGGATATTTGGAAATAATTCCGATCCGCATTAGCGATCCCTTCAAATAGCGAACCTACTGTGTTAAAAATAAAGTTGTGTTAAATACTTGTGATCTATAGATATCATTTAATAATATTGTAAATCTGTTTAAAAAAAATATACCTCGTTGAGTTTCTTGCCGGATTCTCAACAGAGGTTTTTCCGAACCGGTGGTAGATTTTTTTGACATTCATAAGTGCTTGTTATAGCCTAAATTGAATAAAGATATTTTGACATCACGCGGCCGAGACTGCCCCGCTGCCCGCCGGTGTCCAGTCCGCGGCTTTAGACGTTGCAGGTAATTTCTTAATATTGCATAGATTTATAAGTGGTTAATAATCGACAGCAATGTACCGCAACTCGCACGATATACTTCGAGACATCTATGAGACTTTACTAGCCTTGACTCCGAATAAGTAGCAAGCAAATGTCACAAATACTAGCGCTGCGTCAAAATTGCAGGTGGTAGGACCTTGTGCAAGGTCCGCCCGGATTGCTACTACCATCTTGCTCACTAATCCTGCAGTGAAGCAGCAGTGCTTGCACTGTTGTGTTTCGGCGTGGAGAGTAAGACAGCCGGTGAAATTATTGGCACTTGAGGTATCCCATCTTAGGCCTCTAGGTTGGCAACGCATCTGCTATTGCAGATATTTATGGGCGGTGGTGATCTCTTACCATCAGGAGACTCACTTGCTCGTTTTCCATCCAGTCGAATAAAAAAAAATGTTCATTTATTTCCATTTACGTGAATTGGCAGCTAGTGCCCCTCCGTTTATCGACGAACCAAACATGCAAATGTATTCGCAGACTTGCTTGCACAAAGGTTATCAAAGACCGGTAGATCTCAATACACGCCGACCTAGGCCCCTACCTACCTAGCTCAAATGCATTGTCGTGTTTACTGTGCGTCTACTAATTTCAATGAAATATTGCGCTAGTGCCAGTCGACACGACGTCTCCTGATTTATTTATAGATGTCGTGGCCAGAACTCAGAATTAATCACTCTGTAATGTGGCCGATAATTACATAAAATGGTTCTATTTCTTTCATGAAATAGCCAGCTAAATCTCGTTGGATGATTAGTGGAGGGAGATCCACAAAATAGTGCCATATAGCAATGTAATATAATATAATATCTGATTACATTTTAGCAACTGAAACATCGCCCATGGAATGGCATTTCCGACGTGTTTGCATACACCATAATGGGGAATTAATGTCAATTTTAGAAACCTTTCTAATTAACAGAAAAAAAATCAGATTTTTAAGTAGCATCAATTAATTAAAAAAAATGAAAGAGTTTTCTGTACCGCCAAATTACGACAGTCCGGTCGGTTACGGGTTGTTCCATAGTCCATTGTCTCTCCTTCCTCTGAAATAGTCCAGAATAAAAAACATTAAAAAATAATTTATGTGTCTTTGACTCGATCGTTTTGACAGGTGACACTCTTTACAGGGCCGAATAATACTGACATGGATATACCGACCCTGTTTTTCATGTACACGCCCATAGAAACTGACATGAGCTTCTTATGCATCTACACAAGATGAAAAACAGGGTCGGTATTTCCATGATATTTTTTTCTGTTAATTAGAAAGGTTTCTCCTATTGATATAAAAAGTTTCAGGCGTTTCTCAATTTTTCAGACATTCCCCATTATCATATCACCCCAGCTAACGACTAATGCTTGGCCACATCATGATGTGGGAAGCGAGAAATTTAATTTCTAATAATACAATCATTTCGTGATATCACTAGCCATCTCATGATGTGCTCAATTCTAAAATCTACCCACGACATTGACACATCAACAACATTAATTTTACTTAGGTTACCACTGATAATTTCGCACTAGTAGGATCGTTCATGATGAGATGAGTAATACCACAGGTAATACGGAAGAAGTTTTGACAGAAGAATCAGCTAAATTAATCAATGTCAAATGTAAAGTTTGCCCAATGCATAAATACACGTGCCTTTCAAAGGTTAGTCGTGTCGAAAAACTTTACGTTGCACGTTGTTTGATTCCTACAATAAGATAAAGCAAGAGAAATAAAGAGATTTTAAGAAACTGGACGTTCAATAAACTCCCTCTTATCAATTGTGTCGAGCAAAAATAAAACCCGAAAGACAATCGAATTCCCACCGATATTCTATAAAACGAACATTAAGTTCGATGCAATGTAAAAGTATTAGCCATTGTGGAATCTGAGAGAAATCTCGGAGCTCCATCTTTGATATTTTACTTTGTAGACGAAGATAACAAGCGTCCATTTTGGAGGATTTATAAAATGGATGTTTAAACGGGAGGACAATGCTTTCGCTTTGAGATCGAAGCATAGTGCTCGGGTCTTTGTAAAGTAGCGTATATATTCTATGGTAGCGTATCATGTCTCAGCTCGTGTCGTGTGGTGATTTTCCGTCAAATATTTTGGACTTACATGTAAAATGTATACTTAGTAACCGACACCATAATCGACAGACTTTTAGGAAATTAAATCTGTGTGAAATAATTTCTGACGTTAGTAGGTAACCTTACCTACTAACGTCAGAACTTAGTATTGATCCCCAAAACAAAGAGAATGAGAGTAAATCAAGCAGTAACGAATTGGTATTGGTGTAAGAGCTGGTGAAGATATGTGGCAAACGCTATAAGTATTGTAAAATAAAAATCGGCAAAGTTCGAGTCGGACTTGCGCACCGAAGGTTCTGTCTACAAACATCCAGTGTTAGAATCTTCGGACTCTTCTTATTGGTTGTGCCATATGAGCTACCTTCATATCAAAGTTTTTAAGACAAACAGGAATACTTTATAGGTTTTGAATATCATTCTCTGCCGGAAGACGTACACTGCTGAACAAAGGTTTCCCCCTTAGAACGCCACAATGAACAACAACTCGCCACTTGCATCCACCGGTTTCCCGCAACTCTCACGATGTCGTCAGTCCACCTGGTGGGAGGCCCAACGCTTCGTCTTCCGGTAGGAATATAGTAGGATTATTCGTTATGATCAGGGAGCGAAACTTTGATGCCGGTGACAGCCGTATGACGTCAAGCTTCATACAGAGGTCCAGAGGATTCTTCTGAGATACAGAGTGTTTTTATCTAAATTATAGATAGTTACTAACAACTTATTGGCCTCTTTAGTTTACGGATATTTTGTACTTATAAATGTCACTATTTTAATATGTTGTGTATATACACCCTATATGTCAATTTGCGTCATAATGACGTCACCGGAATCAAAGTTTCGCTCCCTGATTATGATTCCCCTGCAAATTGTATAGAAACACCTTTTATAATGACTGTATATGGGCCGAGATGTGATGTGATGATGGATATTTTGAAACGAACCGGATTACCTCATTCTGGTATTCCTCACTAAAGGCTCTCCACTTTATTGTCACGGCAGCATTTACCACTCGTGTTCAGACATGTATTCATATTCCCTCCAGAAAGCCGTTTAAATTATCTTGCACAATAGCACTCTCGATGGGAGAGCTAGGTGTCGGCACTCGAGTAAATCGGCCAAATATACATGTTTTCACGCCGAATTGAGACGACCTTACAAGCCGATGAGATTCGAATACGAGTATATAGTAAAAATACCGACGGCCTTACAGAAACTTTTATAAAAACTGAAAAAGAAAAAACAAGTTAGTTACTTAAAGTAGTCTAGAATTTTTAAGAAACTTTAAAGACTTGGTTTTTCCTTTTTTACGGCAGTCGGTTTTTTTTGAAGTTTTTTATTACATGTGAAAATAGTACATAGCTTAAAAGAATTACAATGTTGGTATTTGGAACAAGTGCATTACTAGCTTTCACTTGATACCCAATACCCATACCTTTTACCTATTGCTACAATAAAATAAAACCTCCTCCATATTTTTTTCGCGGACGCCATATTCAAATATTATAATATACTCGTATATATACCCTGTTATTCCGAAAGTTAAGGCGAATTTATTGATGCATCATATTGAAATTTTCTATTTGAAAAATAGAATAATCAACGCGAAGCGCCAGCAATAAACTGTATTGTAAGCACGGAGGCAACAGATACTTTTTAAATGAAAAGCCTGTGACAACAACATCAAACAGAATCTATCCCCAGTCGATAAGAGTACTTCATTTACACGAAGTATTTTGGACCGTTTTTCACAATTACACAGCGGGCTGGAAGGGCCGGCGACGCGACGTGTTGTTTCAATTTCACGCTCAAATAATACGAGAGGCAAACCTTGTTAAGGGCTGCTTAGTTCAGGGGCTGAAACTAAATGGTATTCGGCTGAAACAATCCAAAGGGACACCTGAGGCCGACACTCGCACTCGAAAGAATTTAGTCCCGCGTTGGTATGGGATAGCGAGAAGTTTTCGCGAAATTAAAGAAGGTGAAATCTGTGAAGCTGTTATCCTGCATGTTATAAAACGTACAGCAATGTGCTCTGTATACATATCTTTAAATTCTTTCGGTTTATTTCTAGAGATTATGGGGTTAGTTTCACTTGTGTTTGAATTTCCTTGCGTCAGAAAAACGTCCTTCTTTTCCGAAAAGCTCCAACACTGCAGGGGATTTTGAATTTTGTTGGGCTTGATCATAATTATTATCTGATGTCCTATAAGTACTGTGCAAAAAGCCGTGGTGGACTAGTGGTTTTACCTATGCCTTGCAAGCAGAGGATCGTGAGTTCAATCCGGGCTCGCATCTCTGTGTTTTTCGAAATTCATGTGCGAAGTTATTCGTTTTCCGGTGAAAACTTACGAGGCAACTAAATGGTGTGTGAAGTTCCTAATACATACTTCTTGTGCCCTGCAGTGGGAAGTACCTAAATAGGCCGAGGTGATGAGACGATGCTGTCTTGCACTGTACGTGGCTATAATTCTGACCCTTATTTTAGTCTGTTCAGGTTCCTCCAAAAACAGAGTACAAAATCATGAAAAACCGTAATACTGCCATCACCCCGTGCCTCCATACCTGTAAAACAACAAACATAACTACATCGAGGCACCTGTTTCCCATTAATACTACGTGATGCAGGATTGCGCCTGTCGGCAAACTAAGCAGACGTCACCGCAAATCTATATCAAGCTGTTCCAGACACGAATAATTCATACTTAACCGCAGCACGCCGCAGAGAATTAATCTGGATTCTGGAATCTCTGCAGACCTGATTCAATTTGAATTGAGAAAAAAATGTACCAACCGAGCAGCATAATAGCTGGCAATTTAGCTGCAGTCCGGTTGGAAATTTAAAAAAAAAGATGGGCTACTTTTTAACAGTGGTAGTTTAAAATGGCGTCAGAAGTGTAGCGGGAACTGAAGCTGTGGTAGCCTACTGGTTTAACCCATGAGCTCTCAGGCTCATGCCTTTTATCGAAAATTATGTCGAAATAACATTTGTACCATGATGTTTACGATGAAGGAAACACTTTCGAAAAAATTCAGTTGTGTGTGTAAAATTTCCAATCTGCACTGAACTCGCGTGGAAGCTACGGTCCAAGCCTTCTCGGTCTGAAAGGATGTGCCCAGCAGTGGGTGGGACGTATATAGGCCGGGATGACGAAACTAATTAAATGAATTTTTACGAGTAGGTGAGGGTTTTCAGAAAAAAATGTACCCGTTTTGCCTTAATTATCCTTAATCTTCCATACCTACAACATTTATTAGTCAGTTTTGTGACGGTCCATACAACATGCATGGTTAACTGCGTCACAAAATTGACAATTAAAAGTGGGACACTTTTTATTGCTTAAATCGATAGTGCTCGTGTTTCTGAGTAGAAATAACCCATAATTTGTTTGTACACTTTTTTCTGAAAATGTCCTCGTACACAATATTGATAAAACCTATATGTTAACTGCAATAAAAATTAAATCACGATACGCATTTTTTTACAGATTCTAGTTAACTAAAGTAAGATGTCCTAGCTGAAGCTGAAGAATATGTAGACTGAAATTGATACAGTTTTTCATGCATTTCTGTTGTTATACGAAAATGCTTTTCACGTTGAAACTTCTAAAATCATCAAATCCAGGCTCTCATATCCCGCAATGTGTACTGCTAAGACCCTCTTTATTTAACAAAGCCGAATGCTCGACATTCATTAAGGTCATAATTGCAATTTACGGTCGGACGGTATAGCGGTACATAAAGTGCATATTGTAAACCACATGCACCGAACGGGTAACCGATGCACGCCTCAGGCGCCGCACTGCATGTTATGAAACTAACGACGTTTAATAATGCAAAGTGAATTCTGAAAATAGTTTGGTAACGTGAGTAAAGGATAAAGATACTTTAAAGTGTTTTTAAAATCAGCAAGCGTTTTACTTTACCTTACTGATGGTGTTTAAGGTCCAAATAACCTATAAAACCGGCCATGTTCGAGTCAAACTCGCGTACCGAGGGTTCCTTACAACTTTAAAAATCAAACTGACTATTTTAAGTACGTACATGCACGATACGAGGATACGACAGACAAATTACTAAGTTTTATTTTTTTCACTAGGATGAAATCACGCTTGATTGGTTTTTATTGCTTGTTGATATACAGTATATTTGTATTATTTGTTGTTGTACCGGAAATTGAAACGCACATTATAGTACATATGGGTGAAGACCAAAAAGTTGCACACCGCTAAAGCTGCGTTAGCACGTTGTTTTAATTTCCATTAACTTTTTCCATACCATAACAGATATACAGCGGAAATTTATATATTGTGACACGAAAATTATCCATACAAATGTATAATTAATTTTCGTGTCACAATATATAAATTTCCGCTGTATATCTGTTATGGTCCTCGAGACATAGCCTTGTGACAGAAAGACAGGCAGGTAGACGGACAGCATAGCGATATTATCTAGTAGCTAGTAAACTATTCGATCATGATATCCATGATCTCCCGTCAGACGAACCGCATGCTAGTTTTCCTCCCTCTCATAATAAAAAAAAGTTCTGTTACCCTAAAAAGTACTTGAACAATACTATGCTTTTCCGATAATCACGGAAAAGTCGAATAATGTCTATTTATGTTCATGACCACCGGCCACTCGTCAGGAGTATACATAACATAGGTAAGTACCTAAAATCAATGTAATTAATTACAAACGCTTTCATTACTGCATAGGTAAGAAGCAACTAAAATGTATACGAAAGGTGTTGCTAAAAGGTATTTTCTAAATTAGCACCAATGCATTACGTGGACAGCTAACTCCATTAAATGAAAATAAACGTTAACAAATTTAAGTTTAGTATTAAAACGAAATCTTCCGGCGCAGCAAGCTGCAACGTTCCATAGTCCAGCAAAAAGTGCGCTAGGAAAAATAAAATTTTACTTCTCGAGAACGAGACGAAGCCCCGTGGGATTGTGTTTAATTAAATGAACCCGCGATTGAAACCTTGCGTTGTGAGAAATCTAATATTTCATCCTCTTTCCTGTTTCTGTTGCTGCGTGGTGAGAATATGAATCAGACGTAACGCCGCATAGCTACTGAGGTAAACATTATCTCAGATTGCAGGAATCGGAACAGAACGATTAACGATATCACAAGGAAATGCAGCAACTTGCGATTCTAACGCCTCCCCTTTCTAAATTCAACGCAAAAAGAGGGTAGGTAGTGATAACTTTGACGACAGTGTCTGTCTATCCACCTGTCTGTGGCATCGTAGCTCTCAAACGGATGGACCGATTCTGATACTAATGCGATTTACGTGAAAGCGAGTTTCTTAGATCATCATCATCGTCATCATCAGCCTACAGCAGTCCACTGCTGGACACAGGCATCTTCCATGGTGCGCCATAACACTCTGTCTTCAGCCCCTCGCATCCATCCGCTGCCAGTGACTCTCTTAAAGTCGTCCGTCCACCGTGCTTCAGGACGTACACTGCGTTTTCCCGTCGTGGTCTCCATTCGAGTACTCGTCTGCTCCACCGTTTCTTAGATATGTTTCATAAAATTGATTCAGCCGTTTTGAGATATTAAACTTTGAAACGACAATGTCGAGGGTTTTACAACTTTTCTAGGTTACTA